>NC_087255.1:5079700-5222200 GCF_037042905.1 Lytechinus pictus | reverse complement strand
GTCCACTAAAACAATACTTACATGTATGCAGTGGGACCCAGTATAAGGTTTTGTTATGTCATACTTAACATAATGTCTAGTCCACTAAAACAATATTTATGCAGTGGGACTCAGTATAAGGTTTTGTCATACTTTAGCATAATGTCTAGTCCACTAAAACAATACTTATACAGTGGGACCCAGTATAAGGTTTGTATTATATCATACTTTAGCTTAATGTGTAGTTTATATACACAAACCTCATGCAGTGGGACCCAGTATAAGGTTTTTGTTATGTCATACTTTAGCATAATGTCTAGTCCACTAAAACAATACTTATGCAGTGGGACTTAGTATAAGGTTATGTCATACTTTAGCATAATGTCTAGTCCACTAAAACAATACGTATGCAGTGGGACCCAGTATAAGGTTTTGTTATATCATACTGTAGCTCAATGACTAGTTTACATACTTAAAACCCATGCAGTTTTGTTCGATAGTTTTATTCATGCTGTTACTAGAGGATTCACTTATTTGTTTCAGCCGGGCTCAAAAGTAATAAGTGGGCGAAATTTAATTTGTGTTTTTCTTATATATATATAGTTTGAAAAAAGCAGATTCTAATCTGTAAGCATTGATTTACATATAAAACCTCTCAGAATCGGTGAACTAAACCCCATATTACTTGATTCAATGTCCGCGAATCTCATCGAGATATTAAGAGAATCACTAAGCGAATACATGCACACACAGTGGATAATATGAACTTATGCTTGGCTAGATAATGTAGGATTATTTTGTAAATAGATTTAAATTACACAAAATGACGCAATATATAATTATAGTGTTATATGGTGAAATTTGTATCAAATTTGATCTTGTATGTCTTTTGTTTACAAGAGCATTTGTTATTTGCTGTGAAATCATCTAATAGGGCATTTTGTTATGTTTTTAAGTCGTTCATAATGTATCATTTTGTTCACTGAACTATTTTGTTTTGTATGATGAACATTTGAAGAAAATATGTCCCAAAGTTAGAATGAGAATACATTATTAGGAAAGACTTGTACAATAATTTTTTGGAACTTGACTCGTCCACCAGTGACAGAATGTAAGAGAACTATAAAAGAATATCAAAAAGTGAAGAATTATTGATAGGAAATTAGAATATAATTTTTATGTCCTGCTTATGTTCTATGCATAAATAGTTAGAGGATTGTGCAATAGATGTTCGTAAATGCAGTTAGACTGCGATAAATATGATTTTGTTATTTATTGATGCTATTTTTTAAAACTGCATTAATGTACTTGCTGCCTTATTTTTTCACTTTTGATCTACATACATAGACAGTGACATGAGTTGGAACATTCTTTGTTTTGATTGTTTTTTCAAATATAAAAAAATGGAATATATATACATCCATATGAGCATAAAATTTAATGATTGTGGTCAATGGGCTATGACTCTCTATAAGTGGGAATAGGTATCCTGTATTTAGATCCAGTTTCTGATTAAACTTGCACATACAAATAAATCTGTATTTCATATCTTATAGGACAACAGAAATCTGCATGACTTGGGGCAAAACTTGACTTAGATGATGTAAATAAGTCATGTTTGCATATACTGGTCTGAAATTGCTTGGACATTGGTGATTATATGACGATGGGAGGGAGACTTGAGCAGAGTGTACTATACTTGAATATGCAATCTCATCAATTATGATAATGATAATGATGATCACATTCTGTTCTTTAAAGCACATAACACATAGACACAGCTACACATGTCCCTATGCACTTATATAAAATTGAGAAATAAAATAAGTCATTAATGAGAGTCATTGAGTCAGTTGATAACAAGTCATTTATACAATGTTACCTAATGCACATATTTTAATGTGCAGTTCCATTGGTGACTGAACTTAAGTTATGGATGAGTTTTATTATACACATACTTTGATACAATATATCATTGATTACAAGTCTTGTAATAAGTGTGACTTAGGTCATGATTGAACTTTAGTACACATACTTTGATATCATATCTCATTGATTACAAGTCTTGTAATAAGTGTGACTTTGGTCATGATTGAACTTTAATGCACATACTTTGATATGATATCTCATTTATTACAATTCTTGTAGTAAGTATGACTTAAGTCATGAATGAACTTGAATACACATACTTTCATATGATATCTCATTGATTACAAGTCTTGTAGTAAGTGTGACTTAAGTCAAGAATGAACTTGAATACACATACTTTGATATGATATCTCATTGATTACAAGTCTTGTAGTAAGTGTGACTTAAGTCATGAATGGACTTTAATACACATACTTTGATATGATATCTCATTGATTACAAGTCTTGTAGTAAGTGTGACTTAAGTCATAAATGAACTTTAATACATGTACTTTGATATGATATCTCTTTGATTACAAGTCTTGTAGTAAGTGTGACTTAAGTCATGAATGAAATTTAATACACATACTTTGATATGATATCTCATTGATTACAAGTCTTGTAGTAAGTGTGACGTAAGTCATAAATAAACTTTAATACACATACTTTGATATGATATCTCATTGATTACAAGTCTTGTAGTAAGTGTGACTTAAGTCATGAATAAACTTTAATACACATACTTTGATATGATATCTCATTGATTACAAGTCTTGTAGTAAGTGTGACTTAAGTCGAGAATGAGTTTCAATCCACATATACTTTGGCTTATAGATAAATGGTGATGAAGTGTGACTTAAGTCAAGTGTATAATAAAGTGCTAGTCCATATAGTGACTTAAGTCGAGCATTAATCAAGTTATAATACATATACCATCTCCAATCACATACTTCGGCAAGTCTTGTCAATCACTGGTCATAAAGTAAGTGTGACCCAAATTATGTGTATATTTAAGTGATATACATGTACTTTAATGCAATACTGCACACATAATTGAAAATTTAAGTACCACTTTAAGAAACTATAATATGTAACCTCATTATTAACAAGTCATTAACAAGTGTGACATATATTATTTCGAAACTGGTAACTAAGAGTACTACTCCCTTTTCAGAATAAAAAAAAATATCATTATATCCTTGTCCCTGTGTGCTATACAACTATTTTTGAAATAATGATTTAGTTGATAGATATTCATCAAATATATTTTGGACCATTTTGATAGCTGTTAAACACTACTATTAAGGAAAGAATTTGCTACATGTATGATGTTATATACTGTCTTTGTTTCAACCAAAGTTGAATATTGTCAGTTTATTACATGTACCTTACACATGTTTTGTGAATAGCCAACTGAATGTTGTCAATGGTGATATGCAAATAGTTATAGATTGTTTTCATTTTGAAGCAATTTTTATTTCTTCAAAATATAGTAGGTTGTATATTTTGAATTCATCTTTTTTTCTTGTGTACTTATCATTGATTTATGTATATAATAACAGTGTTATCTTTTGAATTATGCATTAAATGTTATTGCCACTGTTTATGAAAAATTGACAGCATGTTTAATACAGTGATGTATTGAGGGGAATATAAGGGTGGCATGAATCCAGGCTTCACTTTAAAGTCGACCCAATAAAAAAAAAGTGAGGGGAAAATGTAAAAGCAAGTGTAAAAGGGAAAAAATGTTGATAGATTAATATCTATCTATTTATTGCGCCATGAGCATCTTTTTATGATGGATACCGGCGCATTACAAATGTTCATATTATTATTATTATTATTATAACATGATCATAGAAAAGCTACTGGCATTTTATGTTCGAATGGGCACAATCAAGGCACTTGCGCCTGGCACCTTTTCCCCCTAGGTATGCCACAGACTTCAAGTGTAGTTATCTATGGGATGGCCAACTAAACCTTGTTTGAGTGTACATTATAGTTTTATTTACAGCAGGAGTTGCACTAGGGTATTTTGATGGGGGGGGGGGGGGCATGATGACCTGCCGATGAGGTATTTTTTTTGTTCAATTGAATGTTACATGGTTACATAATCTCCCCCTCCCCCCACACACACACTGGTCCTCATCTTGTAAGGTGTCGATATAGCTCAGTTTTTTGTAGGGTTAAAAAAGACACATCGTAACTACAGGAAATGGATAGAATGGTCATGGGGGAGGGGGGGGGGAAAGAACATGTAAGGGAGAAAGAAGATTAAATGTGAGAAGAACGAACGAAGGATGAAAATAAATATTATATGACAAAGAAAGGAGGGAAGAAAGATAGATGAAAAGTAATGAGAACGGAAGAAAAAGAAACTAAGAAAGAAAGAAAGAAACTAAGACAGAAATTAAGAAAGGAAGGAAGGAAGAAAGAAAAAAGAAAGAAAGAGAGAGACAAGAAAAGAAAGAATGAAGAACTGATAGATGAATGAAAGAAAGAAGAGGGAGAAGCCGAAAAGGGTGCTTGAGTGATAATGGACAGTACACAAATATGAACTATGGCAAATAATTAACGCTTCATTATGAAATCGATGTTACAATGAATTCACCGCCAGTAGCTGAGGCGAGAGAAATCTCGGCAACCCGCTGGGTCAAGCTCTCCGGTCGGGATCTCAGTCAATGAACGGACCCATTTTATTGTCATCACAATACCTTTCATAACCTTGCACTGTTTGACAGAAAAACATATTGAGTTGCAACACTCCACTTTCTATCACATTTTTCTATCTGTACAATTATGAGTAATGAATTAAATATACCTTTTTCTTCTTTAAAGGTCAAGTCCACCCCCAAAAAACGTTGATTTGAATAGAGACAAGTCAAACTAGCATAACGCTGAAAATGTCATCAATATCGGTTGTAAAATAAGAAAGTTGTGACATTTTAAAGTTTTGCTTATTAAAAAAAAACAGTGATATGCACAACTCAGTGACATGCAAATTAGTCAGTCGACGATATCCCTCACTCACTACTTTTTTTTTTTTTATGTTTGAATAATTATACAATTCTTTCTTCTTCTTATTTATACTGATTTGACAATAAGGACCAATTAGACAACCATATAGTATTGAATGCTAATTCCACATGTTCAGGGAGGAATTAATCGTTTGACAATGAGGATAAAATTAGAAAATTTCATATTTCATATAGAACGAAATAGTGCCGGGTGGCGTCATCAGTCTCCTCGTTTGCATACCGACCAGGATGTGCATATAACTGTTTTGTGAAATTAAGCGAAACTTTAAAATGTCATAACTTTCTTATTTTACATCCGATTTTGATTGAATGCTCAGTGTTATGCATGTTTTATTTTTCTCTATTTTATTCGGATTATCTTTTTGTGGGGTGTACTTGTCCTTTAATGAATTTGCCCCCAACCTCTATCTTCGCTCTCTCTCTCTCTCTTTCTCTCCATCTCTCTCTTTCACAGGCGTACAGATGAGGGAGCATTGGGGGCCATTGCCCCACAAAAGTTCCACGGCCAAGAAAAAAAAAGAGAATAAATGGAGAAAAAGAAGGAAAACATGAAAAGGGACCAAATACGTTATTTTCTTAATAATATCTATCACAGAACAAAATTACATTTTCAATTTTGAGCATTCTAAATTGAATATGTAATTTTGTTCTGTAATAGATATTGACATAATATTCATTTTCAATTAAAATGTTTATTTGAAAAAAAAATTGCTCTATCTCTTCGCTTGCCATGTTTGTCCGTTCATATTTTGGGGCTAATTACGCTACTGCTCTCTTTTTCTCTATTAAAGTAATGGAATTGGGCAGGGTCGGCCGGTCGGATCAAGCAATGTCCGAAGGAGGGGGGGGGGCGCTAAAATACGCTCATCAACGTTTTCTCCTATTGGCTGCTCATAGACATGAAGCTGTATTGCTTGTTGTTTTGTAGAAGTGTGTATAACTCTAAAGATTAAAGTTTGAGTAGTCTTAGCTTTGCTTTTTACAAACAGGATATGTCATCACATATTGGTTGAATATGCGAGCGCGAAGCGCGCGAAGATTTGCCTTGTTTTCAATATTATACTTCCCTGAGAACGGGACATCAAGCACTGTTTGGATTTATGAACAGGGTATCTCATTATGTACTGACCTGAAAAGGGAACATTTTATGGAATGTTTGAGGGGAATCAATCAATATTATTGTTGTCGTTTCTTAACTTCTACTTGGAAATGGGACATTCTAAGCATTTGCTAAAAACCATGAACAGAATGAGTATATAACAAGACAAAAAACGCGAGCAATAAGCACAGGTGGGATTTGTTATATAAACATTATTGAGACCAGGGGTGGATCCAGGATTTTCCAAAAGGGGGGGGGGCTCATTTTTCATAGGAAAAATTTTACAAGCAACCAACACAAAAAAGTCTTCACTTTCAAAGGGGGGGGGGGGGCACACTTCTGCATTGACGGCATTTTTACAATACAAATTTTTATTTTGCTTCTCAAGGGGGGGGGGGTGGGCACGGGCCGGCTGTGCCCCCCCCCCCCTGGATCCGCCATTGAATGAGACCTCAAAACACTTTTTGTAATCATGAACAGGATGCGTATACTAAAAAGCAGACTATGCGAGCGCAAAATGCAAAAGGGACTTTCATATCAACAGTGACTGGAAGTGGGGTTTTGCCGATTCTTTCCCTCCCTTATTTTCACATTTCGTCCTCTTTCATCATCATCATCATCATCATCATGGCATTTTCAGCATCATTAACCATCATCATCATCATGATCATGATCATCATCATATTCATCATCATCATCAACATCGTCAACATTATCATCATCATCATCATTCATCATCATCATCATCATCAACATCACCATCATCATTATTATCATCAACATCACCATCATCATTATTATCATCATTATTATAATCATCATCATCATCATCATAATCATCATCATCATCTTCTTCTTTTTTCTCTCTCCTCTTTCTTATATTAGTTTACTTCCAATTTCTATGACATTTTCAATATCAAACTTGTTTCATTCTTTCTATCTATTCAAATGAAAAAAAAACCTTTTATCATGGTAACGTGATGATTAAAAAAAACACTAAGAGTTATATTCCAGCATCGGAAGAAGACGAAAAAAGGCGGACAAATCAAGCCCCATTGATTTTTCATTTAAAAAAGCACGGAACAAGCACTGAACACCACCGGAAGGATATTTGGTAGCTTATTGGTTTTTTTTTCACCATATGACTTGTTGAAAAAGTATGATGGGGGAAGGTTCTATCAATAAGTATGCATCTAGAAAAATAAAAGACACGAAAATGCTAAAAATATAACTGAAGGTGAACAAAATGTCAATAAAATAACGACCCATTTTAAACACTTTAAGGGACGAGGATGTGTTTAATGTGCATAAGCATTCAAGCGCGATTGTGGCTTGCAAGTGATTTTCTTCCCATTGCCCAACGCCTTTGAAGTTTAAATTGTTCCATAAAAATGGAGAAAAATCGAAATCGGGTGGATGGGGTAAGAGTATACAAGGTTACCGCTTTTCCCAATTGTGAAAGTAAAAATGCTTAATTGAGTATGATAATTTGGGCACGCAATGTGTGTTAAGATAAATCCGATTTGCACAGCAGTGACGTCAATTAGTGCTTTTAAATATAGTAGCATTTTAAAGAAAAAATTCTAACCGGAAATTTCTGTGGGAGAATTAAACAGTTCCGGTTTTGAGTTATATTTCTGTTTGTGATTGGGAAAATCTCTTTTTAATGTTGTTGACTAAAAAGGGACGTTAAAAAGGAAAAGAGCAAAGAGAACACAGACAATCTTTCTCATTAAATAAAAAAAGGTATAACGTGAAAGAGCAATAATCTGTAGTCATGGTAGTAACATATGTCATTATGTAGTAGTAGTGGTTGCAGCAGCAGTAGTATGTAGTTGTTGATCATTGCCATTTAAATTTTAAACATTTAGTTTGAAAATTCAAATAATTCGTGATCAGTTCATATGAGGCAACATATTTTTAAGACGGCTTATTTTTTTTTGATACGGTGCAATAAATATTTCCATATACAGTAATTTTGTGATGGGGCTAAGCGAGCGAGCGAGGCCAAAAATATCTTGATATATGTTAAATCAGTGATGAATTTTCCAATGAATTTGGCTTGTTATAAAGTCAGATTGGCTAGATCTTAAAGGGGATTTATATGAAACTTGTCAAGTTGAAAAACCACAATACAATTATTTATAAAATAACAAGAAAAAGAGCAATATACGCTTGCCATCAAGTTGATTCGTTTATCATGTTTATGATAAATTTCATACCACTCCGTTCATCTCTTTACACTATCCAATATTGGTCGAGTCACATGTAGCACACGTACGTGAATTAAAGTGTCATAATATCTCACTTTAATTTCATTTCATTTGTTATTTCTCACTTTCGGAATTTCGTTCGTTAAAAGATTCATAATATGGGTTGAAATTTGATTTCTATCATTGCATCTCGAATCATTCATCTAATTCTGCTGCTCTAGCTGTGAAACAAGGTTGAAGTGACAGAGTGTCGATATCCCCACACTTTAGTGAATACCATTGGGGTCAGTTTGCTTATTATTTTGAATCCGTTGTTTGGGAATTTGTAATATTGAGAGGAAAGAAACAGTTCATTTAGAATACTTCTCTGATTACCCTGGCCAGCTGTAAATTTCTCTAAATTAATTAACCCGATTAGATGAGCATAAATGCACCTGCCTTACGTGACGGTGATCAAGCTGAATTATTTTGATTAGATGTACACGAAGGTGTAACAATTCTCTATTTGTTTAATATCTACTTCACATTTAGCAGAGTAATCTCGTACATGAAGTAAACTGGAAACTTGTGCGAATGTGGATACATGCAATGTAATTTCTTTCTTTTCGGAAGGAAAGTAATCATGTTTTAAAAAGTCTGTATTGAAAGTGATGCACCGGGCTGAAAATATTTATATCTAAATAAGTAGAGTCAAATTCACATAGCAAATGCTGAAAATTTCATCAAAATCCGAGAACAAAAAGCGAAGTTATGGAGTTTTAAAGTTAAGCAATATATTGTGAAAACAGTTATATGTACGTCATCATGAATATTCATTATATCGACTGATGATGTCACATCCCTACTTTCCTCTTTTTTATGCTTGTTCCATTCTTCGTACGTGTGAATAATATGTCTCCCTTGTAATGAAATAAGTTGCAACAATGAATATCTAATACACTTAATCAGCTGTTATTCCAATATTTTTGGTTCTTGAAGGAAAAAATTTAATGAACCTAATTTCATATAATAAAATATAAAAGAAAAAGTGGGGATATGACATCATCAGTTTGCTCATTAAATGTAAGTGAAGACATGCCCAAAAATGTTTCACCGGGATAATGCAAATATTTAAAATGCCATAACTTTGATATTCCTTGTCCGATTTTGATCAAATTTTCAGTATTTTGTTTGTCTGACTTTTCTTAATCTGTTCAAAATCATATTATTTTCAGCCTGGAGTACCCCTTTAATGGTAAAGTGTGTACACGATCTTATTTTCAGAGATTTTTCAATTCACGGAACAAAGGAAATTTCATCCCTCATATTCAACACTGGCCCTACGGTTAGAATAAATGATGTAGTACGCCCTGTTATTTCTTAAAACATAACCATGCAATGATCTAGTCACGATTTAATGACTCCATTCCAGCTTAGGTTTTATGAGCTATGGTTAAATTCCATAAACATGCATGGTAAACAGGGGCGTAGACAACGGGGGGGATGAGGGGGATGCATCCCCCCCACCTCACAAGGTGGGGGGATGGCATGTACAATCATCCCCCCCAGGTTTTGGGGAATGATATTTGGTTACTTAATAAGTCATAATGATGATAATAATAGTAATAATAATAATGATAACAATTATAATATTAATAATAATAATAATTATGATGATGATAATAATAATCCTCATCATTATTGTAATTGTGTTTATTGTTATTAGCCACATTCACACGGTGAAAGCCAATTCAGACGGTAAAAAAAAGAAAATCTTACAAGTATTTACTGGGCAGGAACGAAAAGAGGCGCAAGATATTTGGTTTCTAAGACACAAATTTGCAAGACTACAAAAGTAAAACTGACTAAGAGACCGATATGTTTGTTTGTTGAGCCATGAATGCTCCTTAAGTAAGTTTACCAACTTACCGCATGTCTCTATTATCTGATTAGCAACTGTTAATCAAGCTGTTTTTGGTATGGGAATGAAGCAACAACTTTTTCTTTTCATCGAGACTACTTTTCAGGCACGAACCGAGTACTAGCAATACCTTCGAATATATGATATGTATTATATTTATTTATTTATTTATTAGTTTATATCAGATTATATTACAGGTATATGATATTTATACATATATATATACATTATATGCATTTATTTATTTATTTATTTATTTATATATTTATATACACGTTATTTTCTCAAGTCGGTTTTTATTGAAATACATGTGTGGTCTGGCCCACTCGCGTTATAGGCATTATACATTGTGTGCAAAATGCATCAGCGCAATCTAAAACAGAATAGAAAATGAATGTGATACAACAGTATACATAATAATTCGTGACAGAGAGTACCATATCTATCTTTATAACAAGTATTATTCAAACAAACATATATAATTATGTATAATCATGAATTGTTCAACTTCATGCTCCCACTATATGACTATTGTTACACTAATACTGATATCAGGACTGACTGGTATACATTAGTTTGTTGTTAATCTTGCAGCAGCTACATCTTTTCTGTATTGTTAACTATTTATTTATTTTTGTTTTATTTAAGATGCACTTTGTTTTGTATTCATTTAAAGTACGTTGATTGATGCATGAAGACATAAGTTTGAAATGTTTAAAGAAGTTTGTTTCATGTAAAGCGCAGTGTGAATTTACCCTGTCTTGAAATGCGAGATAAAAGGAACCTATTAGTATTAGCATTATTATTTGTATTAGTATTATTTTTTTATTTGTATTATTATTATTATTATTATTATTATTATTATTATTACTATTATAAGACTGAGATCAAATAGAAGTAAATAATGCCCTAATTTGAAACGATGCAATGCCGTTATGGTTCCGATTTCTTCACAAACTTACAGAGCAGTATTGTTACTCCATGGATCATAGTGATACTGTTTATGTTTTTTGTATCTGTATGTTAATGAGCCGCCAGCCAATATCCATCTATGGATACTATGCCTGTTTCTTTGAGGTAAAAAAAAGCATAGTATGTACGTATTCATTATGCTTTATAATGAACAGACATATTGTTATTTGTTTGTTGTTTATGTGTTCTATTCACAAATGGCCACAGAGGCTGTTTTCATTCATAACCACATACCCATATCAAGACAACAAAGACTATACCTGCGTGAACACAGTTGACATTGGTTTTTTTTCTGAAGAGGTGTAACAGCAAAATTCACAGAGATAAATAAATACGTAGTGTGGTTCAATATGCAATACTATGTGTCAGTCCATTCTGTATTCGTATGCCACGGCATGGGCGGAAATCCCAGGGGGGACAGGGGGGACGTGTCCCCCCTACTCAAAATAGTAGGGGGGACACAATATCAAATGTCCCCCCTACTATTTTCTGTCTTTTATGGCGGAGCAAAAAAAGAAGAAAGGGAAAGAAAGAAGGAAGGAAAATGAAAAAAGGAGGGAAAAGAGAGGAGAAAAAGAAGAGAAGGACGACGAGTGCATAAAATAAGATGAGGGGAAGACTTGGAAAATAAAAAGAATCTTTCGTGCCACTATATAAAATTTTCGCTCGTGCTTCGCGCTCGCATTGCCTGTTAGGTGATTTACATATCTTGTTCAATATGGAGCTCAAATATCAAGTTTGGAAGTCAATATACAAAACATATTTCACCTCGGAAATGGAACTTACATTATTTTGTATGATTTACAAATTGGTTTTTAAAAAGTGCTCTGTAAAAATGTCAGTTTTATGGTCTGAATAATTTTATCAACATTTGCTGCTTGCGCTGCGCGCTCGCAAATTTTGATTTATCAGGTACCTATTATTTTCGTGTATTCCATAAAGTTTTCAAAATATCCCTTTTCAGGTCTGATTGTCAAGATTGGCGAGTTATGTATGTTTCAATATTGATTATACAACAAACTACTTAAAATCCCCTTTTCATGACAGTTTATCAAAAATTTTAGCTCGCGATTTGCGCTCGCATTAATGGTTAAAAATATATTAACTGATGTATCCTATTCATAATTACAAAAGTGAAATGTCCAGTTTTTATGCCATAATATCATCAGATTTCGCGCCCTCATTAGGCATTAATGAATATGATATTGATTTAATAATTAAATTGTCCCTTTGTTTCATCTCGCGCTTAGCAAGAGGAATAGGAAGATAGTCATCATTTTCAGGACATGTCGTAAGGATGTCCCGGTCCTATGTCAAAACTCAAAGTAATAATAATGAAAATTTTAGCTCTTTTTTTAAGTGCGATCCATATCCACCTTACAATTTTCCTACAAAGTGCTTGAAATATAAAGCTGTAATTGATTCTTTTTTTCAGATCGGAATATCAAGTTTCATGATTTTCATGATTAAAGATGTATTTAGAATGCCGAGATTCTAGGTCTAAATATGAAACACGCGCGCGCATGTTTATTCAAATACTCAACTTGTTCTCTATTTAAATCATTATCCAGTTTCAGATCACAATATCAAAATTTTTGTGCTCGCATTATTAATGTTGGAAGACCCCCTATTACTCATCCTTTTCATGATTTACAAAACATTGAATTTGATTGATTTATTTTATTTAAACACGGTAAAAAGCCCCCGATCAGCCTATGGCTGTTTACAAAACATGAACAGAGTGGCCCACTTTTAGGTCTAAATCTCGATTTTTTTTCTGCTCGCGCTTCGCGCTCGCATCAATTGTTGAATTGTATAGCTATCCTGTTCACGATTACAAAAATTGATTAAAATTTTCCATTCCTTCTTTAGAAATTTTCAAAAATTTTCAGCTCGCGCTTCGCGCTCGTATTTTTTGATTGTTGAAATATGTAACGCCTTCATGGCTAAGTGCAAGCAGTCCTTAACAGTTACCAGTTCAAAACGTATATAAAAATTTTCTGCTCGCATGATTAATACTCATCCTTTTCATGATTTACAAAACATGAATAGAGTGTCATGTTCAGTAAATATTATAAGACTAAATCTCGAAATTTTCCGCTCGCGCTTCGCGTTCGCATCAATTGTCTACTTATATACATATTCTGCTTGAGAGTCAGTTCCAAAAAGAGCTTAGAATTTCCATTCTTTAGGTGAAAATGTATTAAAAAAAATCAGCTCGCGCTTCGCGCTCGCATTATTTGACTGTTAAATGCTAACTGCATGCAGGTATCTTTTCCATCAGTTCATTTCTGCTCGCGCTTTGCGTTTGTAGTAATTATTAAGTTGCATACACATTTTTTTCAGGATAACAAACATTGCCCAGAATGTTTAAATTTTAGCAAAAAATACATAAAATTTCCAAAAATTTAGCTCGCGCTTCGCGCTCGCATCATATAAATAAGGATTATGATATTATATATGAATTTATAAGAATAAAGCTAAGAAGTGACTAATGAGGACTACTCCTTCAAAGAAACAAACACAGATCATCTTCGAGCTGCCGATCGGGGAAAATATGGCTGAAACAAATTTCCGCCCCCCCCCCTATTGGCGAAGGCTGGATCCGCCCATGTGTCCCCCCTACCTTTTGGGAGAGATTTCCGCCCCTGTGCCACGGTGTGTGGATCTTGTCGATGTATGTCTGTCCATTCAAGGCGTAGTATGTGTGTGGTGCGCGCACCCGTGTGTGTGTGTGTGTGTGTGGGGGTGAGTATGTGTGTGTGCGTGCGCGCTTGTGTGTGTTATTTTACCTCATTAAGTATGCATCAGATTGCACGATTTCAAGTTCAAAATTGCAAAAGCTCCCTACCGTGGGAGGGGGGACACACCCCTCCCACACCCTCCCCCCGCTCGGTCGCTTCGCTCCCTCGCTCGGGCGCTTCGCGCCCTCACTAGCGTTGGCAGCCCAGTCATCCCCCCCAGGTATACGAACCTGTCTACGCCACTGATGGTAAATATGCACGAGGATTTATTAATTTGTTCAAGAATATATTTATCTCAAGAAAAGACATAAAAATGCTGTAAATTGTAACAGTTTAAATAAATGTTTTTCGCAGGGTAGAAACAAGGACCTACTTTTAAGCATATATGTTTAAAACCGTGCTACATTATTTGGGGACTGGTTTTGTGATTTTATTCATTTTCATTCATTTCCTGTAGAAAAACCCATCAGTAATGATTTTCTTTCTTCATATTTGCTGCCGAAGAGATAGTATATGGTATATTGTATTCTTAAATCTGACTTTTTTAACTTGAGAAGATTTACGGTTTTAAAACTTATGCAGAAAAAACCCATTCAGTAATGACTTTTTTTCTTTTTATTTGCTGCCGAAGAGATAGTATATGGTGGTATTGTATATTGATAGTTTATTATTTGGTATTCCTAAATCTGACCCTTTTTTTACTTGAGAAAATTCAAGATTAAAAAAAATAAAAACTGAAAATATATAAGTAAAAACAGGTTTATAACTCTGATCTTGAATGCCATTCTGTTGAATTTGATTTGATTTTATTTCATTCTTCATAAAAACACATACACTGTATAAAGTCAATACATATAAGTAAAAAACAATGATGAACATATAAATACATGGTTATAAAAAAATAACATAAGAGAACAAAGAAAACTATGTCGAATGAGGGGTCAACAAAAAAGAGCAATTTGCCTTGTTGAGCGTTGACCCCAAAATAAATACATCATAGTAAGAAGGGGGGGGGGGACAAAAAAGAAAAAGTCGTGGTAAACCTACATGTATAATTTTAAGTTACTGAGTACAAGTTTAATAAAAATAATCGAAAGGAACGTTTAAAGGAGAATGAAACCCTTGAAACCAGCTGAATCCATATCAAAGAGAAAAATCAAAGAAACATATTGTTGAAAGTTTGAGGAAGATTGAATGAATAATAAGAAAGTTATGAGCATTTGAATATTGAGATCACTAATGCCATGTAGATCCCCTCATTGGCAATGCGACCAAGATCTGTGATGTCACACACGTACAACTCCCTCATTACTTTAGTACTTATTTCACTTATATTCTCACTTTTACAGAGTCTATCACAAGGTGAGGTGTTCTCTTTATGAGAGAGTACAGAGGTTTCACAAGTACAGAGGTTTCACAACATTATATCATTGATGAATCGTTTGTCATATGATTAGAATGAGCAAAAAGAGATGTTTTGGGGTATATTTTCAGTGTCCAAAAGGGGAGAGTTGTTCATCTGTGACATCATGACATCATCGATCTTGGTCGCATTGCCAATGGGAGGATCTCCATAGCATTAGTGATCTCGACATTCAAATGCTCATAACTCTTCTATTGCTAGTCCTATTTTACTCAAACTTTTGTTGATCTTATTCTTTGATTTTTCTGCTTTCACAAAAGCTAACTTGCTCCAAGAGTTTCATTCTCCTTTAAAGCTATTAACAGAAAGTTGATTCTTAAGATGATTTGGAATAGTACTCCAAAGATGAGGACCTCTATAAAATACAATATTCTTTGAAAAATTTGTTCTGACTTTAGGAAGATGGTATTCTACAGCATTGCGTGTATTATAATTATGTACATTACAATAGGGACAAATTTAGATGCTATCAGAGTAGGTAAAACGCCTTTAGACAACATAAACATAAATATGGCAACATTAAATTTATTAATGTCATATATGTTTAACAGGTTCAGCTTAGAAAATATTGGCAAGAAGTGGGCATTATATGGTGAATTAGATAAAATTCGTACAGCTTTTTTTTTGCAAAAAAAATAATTTAGTAATAAAATAATTATGATTATTTGACCAAGCAATATTACAATAATTTATATGGGAGTAAATCAAAGCATAATATAACATAATCAAAATATATCTTGGAAAGTGTCTCAAATGATAAATAACACCCACAGCCTTGGCAACACGATTACATATGACACCAGCATGTTCATGCCACGTTAAGGATTCATCGATATGAACACCTAGAAATTTTACACATGAAGTGCGTTTTATTTGGTGACCATTAAAATGAATTACAATGTTGTCTTCAAAGTGACGTTTAGTGAATAAATTATTTTGGGTTTTAGCAATGTTTAAAATTAACTTATTCTTAATTAACCAATCACTCAATGTATTTAATTCAGAAGTGAATAAGTCAATCAATGTACAGAGATTATAATGAGACATAAACACGCTGGTGTCATCAGCAAACAATATAAATTGGAGCAAGTCAGATGAACTTATAATGTCAATAATATAAATTAGAAAAAGTAAAGGGCCAAGAATTGAACCCTGGGGCACTCCACATCGAATGGGTAAATATGAAGATTGTTGATTTTGAATATAAACAAATTGCTTACGATTTGATAAATAATCTTTAAATAATTGTAACAAAATTCCACGAATACCATAAGCCTCTAGCTTATGTAACAAAATTGTGTGATCTAGTGTATCAAATGCTTTACTTAAATCAAGAAATGAACCAATAGTAAATTGCTTAGCATCAATTGCCTGAAAAACTAAATGAATAAAATTAAGAAGAGCAGTCGATGTGGAGTGTCCCATTCGAAAACCATGTTGACATTTAGACAAAATATTGCACGAAGTTAAGAAAGAATGTAATCGCTTATATAAACACTTTTCGAAAATTTTGGAAAAAATGGGAAGAACAGAAATAGGCCGAAAATTCTGTACATTGGTTGAATCACCATTTTTAAAAACAGGGATCACCTTGGCTATTTTCATCTGGTCAGGAAAGATACCTGCTGTCAAACATGAATTAAAAACAGAGCAAAGAGGTTCACAAATCAAATGATTGTATATATATTACAACAGTAATACTAACACCGTCATAGCCAGCACTGGTACCATTCTTTAAACATCGGACAATATCAATGATTTCTTTACATGATATAGGAATAAAATATGTTGAATGAAATTAGATAAATAGATAAAAATAATAAACAAATGTTAGCACTTCGTTAAAAGCCTCCGTCAAACATTTTTGAAATAACATTTTTTTGTCTCAGAACCACAGCATTCTCCAGAATCATCATTTTGTTGATTGTGGAGTTGCGACAAAAAAGTTATTCCCGATCAGCTGTTGTATGTGTGAGGGGCACCGTCCAGGGCAATTTATGTTGCCATGGTAACTTGTTATCATATTGTTATCATGTCATATGTCTGCAGAGTGAAACGTCACAAAATTACTGTTCATTGTCTGGAGGAATGGAGGATTGATTTCTGCCCTGCAGTCCTATTAAGTAGGTGGTCCTCGACTAGGTTATATTCATCATAAACTTCAGTGTGTGTGAAAGAGAGAGAAGGTGGGGGAGGGGGAGGGGCAGAGATAGAGAAAGGAAGAAAATGGAGGGAGGGGGATATAGAGAGGGGCATTTAGGAGGCAGTGGAAGATGGGTATGTGTGGGTTTAGATGTGAGCATGAAGGAAATGATGAAAGAAAGGAGACCCGTGGAGAAGGGGGGGGGGTTGTTTAGGAGACGGTGTGTTTGAATATAGAGAGTATTTCCTATAGTCTAAGAAGTGAGAGTGAATGTGTGCGTGTTAATTAGAACGGGAGAGGGTGTGTTGGTGTCATGTATGAGGGAGTGTGTGCGTGTGAGAAAGATTAGCAATGTGTGTGAGTGAGAGGATGTGTATGAGGGTTCGTATGTGCGCGGGGATGTGCGTGTGTTTGTGTGTGAGAGAGAGAGATAGTGATATGGTGGGAATGTGAGAGGTGTGCTAGCGTATGTGTGTGTGAGAGAGAGGATGTATGTGTGTGAGAGGGTTCGTAATGTATGTGAGAGTGTGTGTGTGAAGGAGGGTGTATGTAAGAGAGAGTGTGATAGGCAGGGGTGAAAGCGTAAAAGGTACGTGCAGGGTAGATATATGTGTGAGCGAGGGAGGGGATTGGGAGGGTGTGTGGAGAGGTGTGGGTGCGTGATGGTACGAATGTGTGCGTGAGAAGATAGTGATAGGGGAGGGGTGAGAAAGTTGTGCTTAGTGTATACTTGTGTGCGTGCGATGTACCAAAAACTGACTGATCGAATTCGAAAACATGTAAGGGAAAGCGGAATTTGATAGCCTCACACCCACTCACGCACCCATCCTCCCACAAAAACATCAGTTACGACACACACATATACACACCCTCACACACAGACACACAATCTTAATCTGTCTCAATATCTGGTGAACGTCATCACATATTTTCAGTGTATTCGTCCTTATCCATGTTATCAAAACTAAACTATTCCATAACATGTCAAAATTATTGGGTCACATTCTGGGGGCTTCTTCGATGCGATACCCAGGTCTGTTTATCCAGGGGCGCCTTCGGGGGAAACCACCCAGTCAGTTTGGAAAAGACAAATTTGTAACAATAATTGTAACAGCAGTGTCCTCGCCTTTTCAGGAAAGAATGAGCTGATGAAAAAATACAATCCATTCTGAACTTGAGTTTCGGTAAGCGGATATTTTCTTTGAGACTGGCTAATTGCTTGGATACCCACGAAGGACGTCATTAAAACTCGACCTGGGTTTCGAACCCTAAAGGCTCTCTCTTTTGCTCATCATCGCCGACGGTCTAAATACAATTTGTAAATGGTGTAGCTCTATGTACCTATGTATATGAGAAGTTGTGTTTTGCAACATTTATTTACAAAAGAATAAACAGGTAAAAGTAGCTGTTTAATCTATGATCGAAGTGCAAACTAAACATAGTAAACATCTCCTTAATATTATCTAAAATGTTCTTTTTTATTTAGCCATAATCCTACAAGGTAAAGACCTTTATGATATACATAAACATAATTATATATTGTATGTATTGAGATGATCTAAAACTTGTGTAACGTCTGAATTTTCTTCGACCTTGATGGCAGTATTCAAATGATAAAAGGTGAAAAATACGTTGTACTATTGAATCCATGTTCTCTTTTTGTTACCAATATGAAATAAATCAAGTTATATTCAATGTCAGTTATTAAAAAAATTGATAAAAAACAAAACAAAACCGAAGTGGCCAGAGGGAATGACTTGAAAGATAATATTTACCATACATATTCATTTTTTTTTTCGTATCTTAGATATACCTATAGGTACCATATTATGTTTCGTTTTTTAATCTAATGTATAACCTGTTTGAATATTTTTACTAAGATTACTGTCTGATTATGTGATGTTCCGCTGCATAACTCTCGCATGCAGTTTCTTTTATAAACATTTATTATCATTATTTGTTTTTGGTAATTCATTATGTGCTTTATAATACATTATCGAATATATTGTCTGTAAAGATAAAACTTGGTATCCTGCAATCTGACCTTCCCATGAAGCGCACGAAATGCCACAATATACAGATATACAAATATTTACTGCTCAGGGATCTACAAGTGTTGTCAAACTACTGTATACAATACCCCACTTGAGGACAGAGGTCTTGCCCCCCTAAAGAGGTACAAAACACGCCTTGCTCAGAGGTATTGCTACCCAACTTCCTGTACGTGGATGTTGTTTTTTTTTTTGTTCAGAGTGAGAATAATTACCTTTTACAAATAGTTTAGCGGACCGCTCTGTCTGGTGGGTCCATGGGGGCAGGGGGCCAGTGCATTCTCGTTTTTCACAACTTGAACAAAATTGATGGGGTGGTTCCACCTTGCCCCTTTCCCCCCGTGGAGCCACCCGGGATGGGGGTATCATACCTCACTTAAACATATTGTAAATCTGTTTCTGAAAAGCATCAACTGGGTAGTGACAGGTCGTAGTGAATCACCGCTTAATAAATAAATGGGTAACTAGTCCAAGATTAGACGATTGAGTCCCACCTACACCTATTCGAAGGCATAATTTTCTTATTCCAGGGGCAGCTACGCCGCCGGAAGGGTCTTAGGGGCTTCAGTCCCTAGTTTCTTTAAACGTTTATAAAAGCATCAAAATGTCCATGATCATATAGTGTCATTTTTTTGCATGGCATTCCGACCCCCAAAACACCCCCACACGCACACTTTTTGCTCAGTCCCTCCATACTTTCAAAACAGTTCCATGGACGTCTAATTACATCTGAAGGTTAATAATTTCAAGTGATTTTTACTATTGGTTACTCTTTATTGTTGGTTTGTAATATATTCTTCATTTTTACGCGGAAGCTGCCATGTTTTTTCTTAGCAAGACACATCCTTTTCTCATAGCCCCTGTTAAGGGAAAAAGGGAAACAGGAAATAATAAAAAGGTAAAGAAAACATGAATAACCGGGACACCTCCTTGGAACACACGATGGAAACAATATTTTCAGCCAGTTTCTAGACCTTTGGCCTTTGCCCCGTGTTAAATGAATCAAGGACCGAATTGAGGTATCAAGACTCACAGTTAAAAGATGAATCCTATAATTGGATGATTGATTTACAACTCAGTCCAGAAAAAAAAAGAGATGGTGCAAACAAAAAATCGAATTTCGTCACCCTCAGTAGGAATGACTTGGCAACCAAACTTCACAATCGGTGAAGTGGAAGATCTAGAGTGGAATTATAGACTGCCTGATGAGTTCTCATTGAAGCCCAAATGGGTAATTTGTCAAAATTTTATTGCAATCGTTTCAAAACTATTTCACGTCAAAATAAGTTGCCCGCCCCCTCCAAGACAATCAGAGCACGCGCGTTGGTGATCGAGTGCGATGTAATGGAGTCAAGAGATGCCCAGAGTGCCCCGTCACGCGCGCTTTTCTATTCCCCTTTCGGGTCGCGGTGTCGTCTGCAATTAAGCCTGCCCGATCGCAACATAGTTGACATTTTCCAGAACTGTTCTAAACGAGCTGCCAAGAAAGAGCACCAGAGAGAGGTGGAGAGAAGTAGGGTAAAATAGAGTCTTGATAGAATTTCACAAACGCCATATTCGTCATATTGGCATGACAAGTTTCATTCGATGTTGATGGACAGAACGCGGCGGGAGGGCGGGCAGTCTGACAAATTGTTCCGCGCTGGAGCAGCGGGCAGCCGCGTCAGCGAGGCATGGCACCAACTCAACGGCTTGCTTGGTGGTCGCTACTAACTTATCTTCAGGAAGAGAGTTACAGTTTAAAGTTGCCACACAAGCAGAGGTAACAAAACTCTCTATAGTTGGGACCAACTGGGTGTTTGTTTAACGATTTCTATTCAGCCAGAGACCTGGCCAAACGTAATCATTCATATCGCAAATCATATTGGTTGCACGTCTAGGGTAAATTGGATGGGAGCGCTGTGCGGCGAGTATCGACGGGTATGCACTGCATGTACACCAATGTATCTCTGCTGTCTTCGAGGAACACGATATTATTACATCTAGCCTTGTGCAACAGCAGATTTTGTATGAAAGTTTTTTGTAGGCTTATTTTTCTGTTGGCCTCGTTGAAAAAAATTGTTTTCCTTTGTTACGGAATTCGCCTGTTTTTATTTATTTAAAAGATTGCATTGCTGTAGTTCAGGGTCAGGGGTCACTTCCTAAAATTATAAAATAGTTTTCGTTTATGTGTAGCCAATGCATTATTCGAGATTTTGCAAAATATTTTGTGTCGAACTATTAAAATATCGCCACAAGTAGGACATCAATGAACATATCGTCATCAATATGGCAACAATTAACATATCTTTAATCTTCGTCATGGTTCATCACTGGCCGCATCAACACAGCAAAAAGAAACATACCGTCGTCGTTAATACGGCAGCCATATCGTCACCATCAATACGGAAACGAAATTTCGTCAACATTAATACGGCAACAATAAGGATATCGCCGACAATTCGGCAACAATAAACAATATCGAAATCATCAATTAAATTAACATATTGTCGTCCTTAGGGCAACAGTAATCGCATCGTCATCAACACGTCGTCATCGTCATCAACACGTCGCATCAACACGTCACCAACACGGCAACACGGCAACAATAGGAGGTGCCGTGGCCGAGTGGTCTAAGGCGCCTGGCTATACATGGTAATCTCGGGGTTCAATCCCCGACCGCGCCACCTATGCCGTGAGCAAGGCATTTAATCTACAATGCTCTTTTAACCTGTTTTCAAATAAATGGAAATGCTATATGCATTATTGGTAACTGGGTGTGCACTGACTTGTTAAAAAAATGCTGCAACAATAAATAGAACCATATGATCATCAATACGGCAGCAATAAATAAATCGTCATTATCCATACTACAATAATTAACATTGGCATATTTTCCCCATTGATAAAACAATATGTTGCCATCAATTCATGCGGCCCCAATAAACACGTCGCACTCTTCAAAACGGCAATTATTTGTCATCAACAATGATCAATACTTCAACAATGAATATCATCATCATCATCATCAATACAACAATAAACACTGTCATCATCAATACGAATATACATATCCTCCTCATCAATACGACAATATTAAATATATGGTCATTATCAATATTACAATTACTTCTATATGCTTATCTAGCTCATTACTAAAAAGACATTTAACATATCACCTTCATCGAAAAGACAACAATAAACATATCGTCATCACCAGTACTACATTAATTAACATTCTACTCCCCACCATCAAAAATGCGACAATAAACATATTGCTTCATCATAAGGCAACAATAAACATACCTGATCATTGATACGGAAACTGCATCAATACGGCAACAATAAACATATCGTCATAAGGCATCAATAAAAACATTGTCATCGTCACCGATGCAACAATTAATGTCGTCGTTATCAATACAGCGATAAATATATCATGATTATCAGCACGGCAACAACATGGAGTACATGATATACATTGTCATGAGGTAAAACCCCCAAAACAATAACAATAGAGTATTTACACTAGTATTACTTCTACTTCTACTTCTACTACTACTACTTCTACTACTACTACTACTACTACTACTACTACTACTACTTCTACTACTACTACTACTACTACTACTACTACTACTTCTACTACTACTACTACTACCACTAATACTACTAAAATTGTTGAATTGAGAGCGGGCCCCAAATTCATTCTTTCTCTTGTTTCCTATGTGGTTGTTTGTGCGGACACTCGTGAGAATGTACAGTATATGTATCTTTCCCTATGTGGGAGGGTGTGTGCGTTCTCTCTTTCATATCCTAAGTGGATGTGCGAGTGGGCACTCTGCGTTTCTCGTGTGTTTCTCTGTACCCTTCTTTGCACTTTAACTGGACTCTCCTGCCCTTAAACTTCCACTCTCTCTACAAATATCTATCCAGATATTCAGATTTAGATTTATTTCCAACAGTATAAGTAATGACATAAATATTGATACAAATCGGTTTTCATACATAACAAATATTTACGATACAAAACATCAATGATAATTAACATATAAAGATATATACAAAAAATTTTGTAGACAAATTATGATATATAATTTAGATAGAAGAAAGGTATCTGTGGAACCTGAAGAAAGGTATCTATATGAGGAGCTAGTACGTTTAAATAAATGACAAGTTGTAAATAGTAATCAAATGATTGTGAAAAAAGAGAAATTAGTAAGTAGAAAGAAAGTAATTAGAAAATAGTAAGAGTAAAACAACAAATGAACTGGGGCCCGTTGCAGAAAGAGTTGCAATCAAACGCAACTCAAAAATCTCGCGCAACTTGATTTTCAGCCAATGAAGCACCCGCAATCAGGACTTGCGCTTGATATTTTGACTTGCGTTTAAACGCAACCCTTTCTGCAACGGGCCCCAGGTCTCGTAGCTATACAACACCCCATATTCTGTATAATAAAAATGATTCAACTTCGCGGCGAACTTGCCCCCAAATTATCCTGGAGCAACTGATTTCATCCGAGCATACCAGCTACCACCCTGAACTTACCACGAATTAAGCATCGAAATGACTGGTACGCGTCTAACTTAAATTAATTACCTCACTTCATCATCAACCCGCCCTCCTCCTAGGAGAACGCCCCAAAGCCCCCCACTCGATACCAGCCAAAGTGATATACCCTGGAAACTTGACCACTTTGCCTTGTCCAATACATGGGAGTTGTGATATGGCTCGTTAATTACGACAAGGGCGTATCCAGTTATACCAGTGCAGAGAGGGGTGGCTGTTGCTGAGGGAAGTAAAGTTTATGAACAGATGAAGTCGGCTCCAAGGGTGGATACTGAGGCAAACCTGGTTGAATTTGGAAAGAACACAATTATCTGGATATGGTCTACCTGTTTAAGGTCTAATGAGCTCTCATCGTAATCACAAGGCGGGGCGGGGGGGGGGGCACCCCGCACCATCCCCGCTTACCCCTTAATTTCTACATCCTTTAAAGCCCATGATACGAGCTATCACCTCCTCTCTTTTATGATTAGGATGAGTTGAGTGTTGAACCGGTATGACATGTCCGCGGTGAGAGACTCGATTGCTATACTATTAACATAAATACTGCGCCCACCGGTCTCCGGGTATGGGGCCAAATTGGATTTCACCAAGCGGAGCAACAGGACGAGAGAGAGAGAGAAAAAAAAGAGAAAAGGGCCAACGTTCAAGTCCATTGCTCTCTCGCTTGATCATTGCTAGTCCTCCCGCGGGGTGTGATTGGGCACTGATAGACACGTGACTAATTACGATTAATAGGATTTAGAACAATCCTTGCCCTCTCGCTATATCAACCCATCTCTCCCCCTTCTCTCTCGTCCCCTCTGTTCCCCTTTCTCTCTGTGTCCATCCATTCTGTCCCCTTCTCTTTGTCCATCTATCCTATATGTATATATTTGTTCTTTTATTTAGTCTTATTTACTTCTTTGCTTTTGTATTACTTCCGCTACCCCTCTTATATCATGGTATATCAATACTTTGACTTCACCTTCATTAAACGATGCTTCATTGATTATTATGGAGATTTAGAAAGATATACAGAACATTAGAAATTCCATCTCGGCGAACTCGATATTATATACTTTTAGAAACTGTAAGCATGCGCAGATCGATCTTCGTGTGTTTACCTTCCTGTACGCCGGTGTAAAGAAAGGGCGGCAACTTAAGGTGTTAAAATAACACCCTATCATTACACCAAACGGTGTTGATAAAAGCCCAGTTGTGTTAAAAGAAAAATTATCAAACCTGTTTTGATGACGTAACTTGGCGTTAAAAGTGTTTTTGCAGTGTACCATGATTTAACGAATGAGTTCATATCTCATGCTGATAATGAAATAAGGTGTATTTACGAAATGATAATGCATGTACCGTCAATAACGATTAAATTTCCGGTACGTATACAAAAATCTATTACCCATTCGAACCCCAATATCATTCTAGAAACAAGTAACAGCCTAAATCGATAGATTGCAGTCTCCAAACTCGATGCGAATCCACGTTAGAGTTAACTATTCATAAGTATGTATAAAGTATGAATAAAACCCGATTTTGATACGACTAAGTAAAAGAAACTTCTTGAGCTCCCCTTCTCCCTCCTCTCTCCTTCCATTAACATACCTAACACTTTCACTCACACATAAACACACCCGTACCCGAACACACCCACACATTATAAACACCGCGCACACCGTTCACTTCGCCCACCTATATAAACATACCCACAGTTACACACAAGCCCTTACACACGTACATATTTCTCCCCGTACGCACCTACACACGCCTTCATCTACCCAAGATAGAAATTTTTCCATAATCACCCACGAAACTACGCAGACAAAAATTTGAACTATTGTGATACAAGTTCTTCGGAAAATTACTCCTAACTTTGATCTGCGTCTCACTGTATATAGTCTACGCTCATTGATAAAAATTAGATTTCAATTACTTGTACCTAAGACCCTGTGCAACCTATTTACCTAATAGTGCGACACCCCCAGTAACGCCTATGAGGTCCACGTGATTAAAGATAAATAGTCTAATTTCGATTGAGTGCGATAATATATAGTGTAGCAATAAGCAAAGATTAGACTGTCACAAAGAAAGTTTCGTTGGTCAGTTGGTACCCCGTTATCGGCTAATCTGATTCTGATTTGATTAGGGGAAACACACAGGGCCAGCGGCGTCAAAATCATTAATTTCTCGGACCTTTGGATGTTCATTGAGGTACAAAATGGATCGCTCTCTTTGGATCCAGGGGTCATAAGGGGCATGTTCCCTCTTTTTCTTGTTGCCAAAATTGTACACAAGTACAGCTCTGTGATGGCGAGTTTAACCCTTTTGCGTCCCCTTCTTGAAACGAATAAGTGACCATGGAAATGCATTCTTTTTTTAGGGGTAAAGACTTTTAAGCTTGTTTGTCAAATTTGTCATGGAGACAATTAACAAATCCATCAACGACCTGTTCCCCCAAATTAAGAATCCTGGATGTTACTTCTGATTCAAAGATTGAAGTCATATATCTCGTGATAGTAAGAAATTATCTTTCACTTGAGAGTCAAAGAGAAGATGCAAATGATATGTTATACGGCTGATGTAGCCTGAATACTGACCACGTTCTTTTCTCTTCTCTACCAGGTATTATTATTCATTTTACATAGTTTGATTGAAGCTTCGATATGTCCTTTCTTCTATTCTTTCGATTTCTTTGATCTCTTCCTTCTATTCTCCTCTTCGTGTTGTTATTGTTGTCGCCGTTTTTGCTGTTGTTCTTCTCCTTATTATTTTTCTTCCTCATCCTTTTCTTCCGTCTTCTTCTCCTCCTCCTCCCCTTTCTTCTTCTATTCCTCCTCCTTCTTTTCTTCTTCTTCTTCGTTATATTCTTGTATATATTATCTATATATCTTATTAATTGGTAATAGTAAATTCTGATTTTTTTTTCTTCACTTTTTTAATATGTAAATAGTATAATTTTACCATTTTATTATCTTAATTCTGTATGTCGAGGACCCCACTGGGAATAAGCTTTCGAGCTTTTGTGGGTCATCCTGTGCAAGCCTGTTGTTTTAATGCTACTGTATATGTTATGGTGACTTGCCAAATAAAATCAACCAACCAATCTCTATTCATGTCTTGATGTGTTTTTAGAGTAGGTCGTATATTTTATTTCATAAAGTGTGTAGAGAAAAGAAATGAATTCAATAGGCTTGTATTGCATTTATAAAATCACATTTTGTTGTACAATATTTGTAAAAATTTATGAATACAAGTTTATAACGATTGTTAAGTAATATGACGGAATATTTTAATGTATGATTATGAAAGATAAACAATTATCGTACACTCCCACTTAAGATAACAATGTCATGTAAATGTGGACTAAAAATATGTATAAGAAAGATGTAACTTCAAGGCTTATTTTTTCTCGCCAGGACTGTCTTAATGAGGGAACAACAACTCCGAGCTGCCTAATAATAAGAAGAAAACAAGTATGGGAATAGAGGTCATAGAGGTATTAGAATACAACATATACCTTTATTATTAAATTGAAAAATAAAAAGTCATTTTTCAGTCGTCTCCCATCTTTAAAAAAATCCTGGCAACACCTTTTGCATGACTGTCTTTAACTCTAAGCCTGCACAGAAATTGCTGCTCTATATAGTGGGCTTCAGGCGTACAACGGTGCGCAAATCAAAAACTTTGTGGCAGTTGCATGTTTTAAGTTAAAACGTTACAGAGACTCCCTTCTCTCCGTGATACTGTTGGCGTGCCTCCTTCTGATTTATTTACCATGACTCGCTGAAAAAATCCAAGAGAGAAAAATCTGACTGTCAAATATTGTCAAATCCTGGACCATCCCAATCCATCATCTCAAGACAGAGTGAGGCTGGCGAACTGAAACGGTGGAGGAAGTGAAAGAGTATCGGAGCGAGAGCGGGAGGAAGCGATGCCAACCCTCCGTGACAACAAATAGACTGATACCGGGCAGAAAAACAAACGTCTACTCAAGCTTAGACGCCGATGCCTTAAGAATGATTGGAGTAACTCTCTCCTCGTCTTTATCCACTCTTTTTGTTTTACTGATTGAGGGGGGGGGGGGCAGGGGCGGCGCCGGGATATTTCAATGGGGGAGGGGGGCACTGGCGTTAATCCGTGACGTCACACTATTCAAGTGGGGGATGACATAATAGATCAACCCCCCTGAACGATTATAGGTTCACCGCTTGGATTTATGCCAGTGGGGGAGGGGAGACAACCTAACTTTGACGTCATACACTCTTAAAATAGTTGGGCAAAAATGCCCAACTTTTAACCAACCCTGGGCAACATACTGTCCACACAACTATTGGTTGAAATCTGCCCAAATTGGGTAATAAAAACTAATAATTTACTCAATTTTTGGATGATAATTGCCCAGAATCTATTTTTTACCAACATACATTACCCAACACAGTGGACAGTATGTTGTCCAAAATTTTAAGTGTGTATTTTTCTCGACTAGGTTATATAGGTATTAACTTAATGAGCAAGACGGTCAAGCCTCTACTCTCGATACTTTCATTCTTTCTGACCTTTCCCCCTCTTTTTTTTAATTCACTCTTTCAAAAATAGAGACAGTCATCCTGCCCCGCCCCCTGTTGCAAAGAATATTGGAGGGTGTGGGATCTAGAAAGATGGAATGAGGTATTAAATTATATTATAGCTCTTCAATTACATATGACAAATCATGACGGATGCGATAGACACACAAAGTAGAAGAGAAGGACGGGTGAAGGATGAGGGAGAGAGAAGGGGGATATTGGTAATAGAGAGGGGAAGGAGGGAGGGAGGGAGAGAGGGGATTGGGATAACGAATCGTAGGATCGATATAGAGAGGAGGAGGAGGGGAGAGAGAGAGTAGGAGGGAGTGCAGGGGGGTGTGGGGATAAGGATTGGCAGAAGGGATAGAGAGACGGGAGGAGGGAATAAACAAAAGGAGGGATGGACTGCGAAAGCCGATGCAAGATAAAGATAATACTTCATATTACCAAAGTCATATTACAGTCACAGAAATTTCAGAAATCTCGTCTTGCATCTTGATGGAAATAACTGGCTGCTGACCCATCTAAAAGATGCCACATATCAAGAGTGACATTGTAAGAAAGTATAGAGTTTGAGCTTTCTGATGATATAAATAATGTTGGTGCCTAAAACACAAAATGTTGCACAATTTGCAAGTGAAAACAGAGGAAGAAAATTCTGTTTGATGCATCTTTTCAGGTAAAAAAATCACTTATTTATCAAAATATTTCATTCAAAAGAAATGACCAATATAAAAGGGTAACATTTACTCTTGCCCATGGTACAAAAATAATCAATATTACTCAAGGAGAAAGTGGTTAAATTCTTTGAGAAAGAAAGTCTCACAATTCACGAGATTTTGCAGGGACATGAATTCAGCCACGAGAGGACTTTGATAAATCTTGCTCATTTGCTCATTAACACAGGGGCTTGCGGACTGACTGTTTGTTTTCAGAGTCTGGCTCTGCTCTTGCATGGGCCAGGGAGGGGGAGGGGGTGCATAATGCATTTACTCATTACAGTTTATTACATATATTTTGCTTATTTCATTTTATTGCTTATCTGTGCACACATTGTTGTGTTATATTTTGAAAAATCTTAGACTACTTGCTCAGCTGCAAACTCATTGGAATATTGTATTCTGTAATGTTTTTTTGTTATGTATCTGCCCAGCTGCAATTAATTTATTAGATTTCCTGTGATTCTTTTTCTTACAGATTATGAATGTTTGGAAGTGAATTATCAATAAAAACTACGACAAAACCAAAAGGTCAGATGAGCTCCCACCCTCTCATCATACCCTTAAAAAAGTGTGATTTAGGGTTCTGTTAACTCTTGTTATTTATTCCTTAGGCCTTTGACCGCACTTCAGAAAAGTCAACCATCTTCGAAATGTTAACTCAAACATTCTATCATTTCTATTTTTTATTGTTGCAGGAAAGAAGAAAAAATGAATGCTTATAGAGACCAACCGATCAATAAGAGACGGTTTTCGGCATTTTTTCAAGCACTAAGCTGTAACAACAGAGTACGATCGAAAGGAAAGTTCATATCATCTCCCCTTCGCTCTCTTTCTCTCGCTATCTTATTCTTTTCTTCTATCTCGGCCGAGAATAAAAGTGCAATCTGTGACTCCTTTTTCGTCAACATACTGATGTGACTTGTGCTAATCGAGCGTGGCGCAGTCGGCATTTATACAGAAAATGTTGCTTTTGTTAGATTGTTTTCATTTGTAATTAAAGCAAACCGTACAGAGAAGCGAGCGCATCTTTTCTTTGCCGGGCCCTCGCTCGGCGCGGCACCTTTTCAACAAATTTTTCCCGGATAGACGCGCTGCAGTGCGTCGCGCCTCCAAGCGAACGAAAATTGCGCACGGGCGTAGCCGCCTTGGCGGACGCGGTACGCTCAAAGCAAAAGCGGCCGAGGAGGAGCAGGATCGCTATATAAACAATTAGCAGTGGAAGAAGTGTGAGGATAAGAATCATGTGCGACACTTACGTGTAAATAATGAGATACTTGGAGGGCGCAGTAGAGGAGATTGTAATTATGTCTTGCTTCAGATCCAGAGCCACCGGGGACACGTTGTGGAAATTGTCATATTTGGCAAGATTGGACGTGCCGTTTGCCGTCGTGGGCAAATCACAGCATATTCGTCCAGTAAAGTTTCACCGGGCAATCAGAGAGTAAAAATGGAAATAACACAATGAAAACACATGAAAGAAAGGCAATAGGTGAGAGCTTGAAGAATCTACAAAAAGATAGAAAGAAATGAGTGTTATTGGTAGATGAAGTCAGGGGAAACACTGGAACCACTGTTTAACAGTCGAAAATATATAGGTGAGAGAAAACAACTTGAGAGAAATGGACATGTTTAGGATGAAGGTAAAACGGACTGAAAATGCAGGCAGGCAGCTGGGTGAATAGGGGATGTTTAATTCAAATGCGTTGAATATATTTTGGTTGGAGTTATAAATAAAAAAAGCGATATAAAAATTTCAATCTAAACAGATCAATTATTCAGCCGATTCCTTTCGAAATAGGTGCATTTTAACAATAATAATCCAAACTACTCTTAACCCTATATTTCTACAACTTCTTATTCGGTCGTTCACATTTCATATATTTCATTTCTTCTGGCATGTTTTACCGTCAGAGATACCATTAGACTTCCTTTTCTGACAAGCTTGATTTGGGTGAAGTTAGCAGGTCAAAAAGCGGACAGAGGTTCACCGCCTAGGGTTATAATCTTGCTATCGACTCGTCAAAACAATATAGGTTTAGAAGTCAAATGAGTTCAGCATCAGTGATAGAATATGATATTTTACACTAAATGAGACAGGTGAGAAGCATCCAGAAAATGAAATTGGAAGTAAAAGTTGAAAATGAAAAGAAACAAGAAAAAATAGATCTTAACGAGGGACGACTTCCCGGGTGTATTTTTCCCAGGTTTTTAAATGAAGATCATTTCATTTTTGTATCAATATTCGCCAAGTGCAATAAATTAATAAATTATTATTATCTTTTTCTGACAAATAATTGTATGATTTACTCTCTTGGAAAACCGAGTGAATAATTCACTCATGAGAGGAAGTGGATAAAATTAACTGGATTAAACAGACTTTTAATTGTTGTTGAGTGAATATTACTCTTGGGTGAAATTATGTTCACTCTAAACTCAATCCACATTGAGTGATCCTTGAGACCTCATTACCAAGGGAAGTGAAAAGCGATTGAAATTTCACCCCTTTTAAAAAGAGATTACGTGACAAGTATTAAACGAATCAATTGAACTATAAGGTCACTAAATAGTTGAATAGTTGAATAAGTACATTTTAAGGTGATTAGATATTACAATTAAAATCACAAAATACCTTTAGTAAGGTTGATCATTTCAAATGAAGCTTTTGAAAATGAAAAAAAAGACTCCAGGGATTTGTAGGTCAAGAAAATAGGAGTATAATAATAATACTAATAATAATAATAATAACACTTAATATAATACTAATAATAGTAATAGTCAATTTTTAATTCAGTTCAATTTATTTACCATCTTTAAAAATAAGTATACATAAAATCTTACATGAAATACATGTACATATTATTACATATATTAATAATAATAATAATAATAATAATAATAACACTTAATATAATACTAATAATAGTAATAGTCAATTTTTAATTCAGTTCAATTTATTTACCATCTTTAAAAATAAGTATACATAAAATCTTACATGAAATACATGTACATATTATTACATATATTAATAATAATAATAATAATAATAATAATAACAATAATGAGAATGCTAATAATGCTAATAACAATATCCCGTATTTACCAATGCTATCCAAAAATATTTACCCAGGTTAGACCAAGAATGGAAGTTAAAGAAATTTATCTCGAACATTGTCACCTCTCATCAGATGTCAGCAACCTATCATCACCATGCTAACATATTTAAAAGTACAAGTAACCTTGCAGGTGAAAAAACCCTTCAATCCAGCATCGACAATCTCTTTACAAAATGTTTTCAACCTTTATTCAATATTCCTTTGTTATATAGCAAAATTTATCGGAGAGTTCTCATAATATTTAGGAAAATGCTCAAAATGAAAAACAGATGCAAGAATTGTTCCAACATATTAGGGAAACTTTCGATAGCATGACCCCATTCATGAGATTATCGATAAAAATATTGATTTAGCGGGTTTAATTTGAATGTAATTTAACTTGCCCGAGGGTTTTACCTGTAGGCCTATATATTGAGTGCGCAGCCATTCGTTTGTATTTCTATGTCTGAAACACTAGACTCAAACAGGTGGATTTGAACGAGGCCTTCAGTCTCAATATGATTGTTGTATCGTCCTGTATTATCGTTTTTCAAAAGCATACACTCTTTAATAGCCAATATTTTCGTGAATATGAATGTGTCTGACCCACCCACCCACACACACCCTCACACACATACACACCCACACACACAGATCGTCAAAATTAATCAAATTATTGGTTAGAATATTAACTTTTAGTTGAATATTATTATCATTTTCGGTCGGACATCATACTAACAGTTATTTTTGCCAGTACTTTTTAAGAGTGTATATCTTTAAGAGTGCTTTTTCCCAAAGAGAATGTTTTTCATGAGGTCATAAACACAGGTCATTTTTTTTTCTATATTCCCACTGGGAAATCGAGGTATATGATTATTTATCTCAGTGAATTGTACCAAAAATCAGGGAGAATTTCCAATAATAAGTGGGGGACAATAATTTATTTCTAAATGAAATGCATTTACGTACAGATATTTTTTTTCAACACATCTTCTCTTTTATATCCTTTCAACTATTTCTCTTCTTACCGTGTTTTTCCCCGCCATCTCTAAATTTGCTCTGGGAACCTAAACAGTCGCAAGAAAAATCACTCATTCAATGAACAAGGTAATGACATAACCTTGTTCTCTGTTACTAGGACTCCCTGTGTGGGGAAATAAGGTTGGCAATTTTGGGCTTATTTTCCCTTCTTCTTGGGGACAATTGCTTGATTTTTTTTACACTGTCAGTCTCCAGTACAACTATTCATCATAACGTGGCTCCGGAGTAAATCGAATTCTTTTAATTATTTTTTTATTAAAAAGTAAAAGGTTGTGAAATGACAATTTTCTTGCAATTTTACTTTCCACCAAGTATGGGCTACACAAAAATGCTCAAAATTACAGTTTTTGAGCGCACATAATAAAAAAAGATACCAAAGTAGCTAATGAAAAATAAATCACAACTATATGGAAATAAGTATTTTTGGTAAAAAAAGTGATATTTTAAAGATATTTTTCAAGATGGTGTTGTGTACTGCATAAATGGAGATCTATATGTAGATTCCCCATAGGCATGGTTGCAGTGAACAACAAGCACTGACTATCATGACTAGAGCGGGCTGAGTGACAGAGAACAAAAATGTATCAATTTCGAAACTGGATCGCTTGATTCAATGAAGGTCGAATTAATTTGTATCTAAAGATTTTGGGACTAATTCATCTCCTATTTTTTTTCTCAGAATTTCGGATTTGGTTTTTGACGTCGACCCGGTGCAGGAGCATCGTGATTCTTATATACGCAGGGTCGGCGCAAGCATATCCCGATGCGGGGGGGGGGGGGGGGGGGGGATAACGTGACGTCACTTTTTGTCAATTTAAATAATAAGGGTATTATATAATTAAACGACAAAAAATATAAATACGATAGAATGTGTATATAAATGTATAAAACTACATGTATAAATAAAATAGAAGATAAATAGACCAGCCCTTGAAAACATAAATATTTAGAAACGAAGTAAAAGACCAAGGAGATATCACCTCTAGAGGTGATATCTCCAGGTGATATCTCCTTGATAAGACAGTGCTCGCGGGTCCCATAAGGTGCAAATACTTATACTTTTAAAACAGCAAATTATTCGAGAAGGGGGTGTTTCCCTCTTACGACCCACGCGGTGTTTCACATGATCCTGATGACTGTGACAAGAACTGTCATTTCAGGGCAAGATCGAAACTTGATGATTTTTGAGAGCAGCTGCTAGCTGCAGACCGGGCACCTGGCATCACCTCTCCCAAGACCGCCCGGTACGACAGCAGGAGAATGGAAACACTATGTAGGAGTGGTTCGATTGCTGTAGAAGATCCGACATCATACAGTCATACCTGATGCGGTGTGGTGTAGGCCCTACACCGTGTCTTGTGTCCATGATTGTGCTCTGATCCCGTCAAGGCTTAAAAATAAAAGCAAAATCCATCTTTCAAAGGTCATGTCCATCCTATCAAAGAGCTATCCTTGATGTGGTAAAGTTCTTTGTACATTTAGCTGTTCGATTGTTTAAGTATTCAGTTAAGTCAGGTATTCCGTTCACATCAGTTTGGTATGTTGTTTAGTTCAGTTTTCAATAGATATACGTTTGTTATTTTTTCATCATTTTGCATCAACCACTGTCCTACTTCTCATTTTCATCCTCAATACTTCCCTATTCAGATGCTCTCATTCTTTCCGTCTTCACATCTGGTTCTTTTCTTGAACATGTTGAACATACCTCACTGCATTATCATCCAATTCGTTCCTTCTCATTGATTATTTCAATGAATTGAGTTGTTTACATTTTAGTTACAGGGTTGTTCTATCTTCTTTTCCAGTTCATTGGTTACCTTTAGATTAATTTGCATATTTTCTGAAATGTTTCCCTAATATTTTGATGTGTACCGGGAAAGCTAAGTTTATAAATTGTTTGATAGAGACACATAAATATCAGATCCAAACTGCGTTTACTTCATTTCCCCCCGCCTTTTTATGCTTATGTTCCTATTATTGATTGTTGGTTATTGTTCTGTTACATCGTCAATATGATATAACATAAGAAAATTATGACGTAACAGATCGCTTAATTTCAGTGAACTATTATGGTCAGTACATAAATGATAAAACCGATGACGCCAGTCACTCATTTTCTTTTTGTCTTTTATCAAATGATATCTAAGATATCGAAAAGTCCTCATTTTACCGTGAAACAAGATTTGATTCCTCCTGAACGTAACAATGATGATGATGACGATAATAATAATAATAGTAATAACAATAATGATAAAAATAGATATCATTATCTCTGCAATAATTGTTTTCTTACACAATTCTTAAACAATTCTTAAACGCCAAATAAATTTTAGGTACCAACGTTTGGATACAAAGGGACAAATAAGTTGTGTATAACTTTATGCCTACTTCCAAGGTAAATTAAATAATGCTGCCGAAGGCAGTAATATTACTTAAAAGAGAACATGAGGGGATGTAAACTTTACATGTTAATTAGATCCTTAAAAGGTCCAATTTTATTTTTGAGCGAGAGAAGCGATCGAACTGAAAATTCAGCTTTTAGCTTTAGATAATAATAAAATGATAATGATAAAAATATTATCATTATATCATATTTTCCGTTTTGTACATAATCACTATTTACTTCACATTAATGCAGTTTTATTTCTCTTCCATCGCATTCTTTGAACATTCAGCTCAGTCAAGCATTACTTAAGAATTACGATTTTGTATTATCTAATTATTTTGTTTTTATATTGATTTAGTACAATTCTGTGTTAAAATGAGGAAAATTGATTATTTTGGGTTATTTTGATCATTATCATTAAAATGACTATTACTATCAATAATTCTTACAAATCATCATCATGATTATAATGTTTATTTTATTTGGTATTATCATTATCTTATCATCATTACTATCATTATTAAAGCTATAAGTTTTGATAATGATTTGTATTAATAATAATATTAGTAGTAGTAGTTGCAGTGGTGTTATAATCAATTTTTTACTATCACTATCACCATCATCATCATTTTTGTTATCATCGTTGTTGTCTTTATTATCTAGGTAAGTATCATCATTACCGTCATCATTCTCGTTATCATCATCATCTCGTCTTTTACGATGTTACTGATACCAATGGAAACCTAAATCTCTATTTCTTTTTACTTCTCTCTGTCCCAAGTTCTATATACATGCATCTCCCGTATTTAATTTATAAATACTTCCTATAATTTCAATCTCTGTCTGTCTCTCTATTATCTTCAGGTATAGTTTTTTCGCGCTCAAATTTTCCTCAGACTTGGTACGAAAAAAAAAATCATTTTGACACAACGTCCCCAGGGGTTCCCGAATTTACTACAGAAAAGGGAAATGAAGAACAGTGGGGAAATAAACTGAATAACTGAAGTTGGGAGAGAATGAATGGAGGATGAAATCAAACAGTGAAGAGGTGTGAGATGTGGGTGTATATACGTGAATGTGAGTAGATGTGGGTGGGACCGAGGTGTGTGCATGTTTGTGGGTGTGTATGATAGTGATAGTGTGTTCGCATGTGGATGTGACTGTGTGTGACATGAGATAGACGCAAAAAATATGTGTGTATACGGTGAGGTGCGGGTGCTTATGTGCGTGTGTGACTGTGTGACTGTGTGTGGGTGAGGGGGGGGGGGGGGCTAAGACATGGACCTAAAGAAACATCAGGTAAAAATCACAGAGGGTAAGATAGAAGGAAAGACAGTTGGAGAGAGAGTGGGGGGGGGGGAGAGGAAACGAAAAAGGAAAATGAGAGATGTAGAAACGGACATGAAAAAGAGTATAATTAACAAGGAAAAGTTGAGAGCAAAAAAGGAGAAGAGTGACATTGGTCGAGATGGCTGAGGTATTTAGGGGGTGGGAATCAATTTGTCTGCACAGCGAGGAGCTGTCAGTGAGAGCCAAACTTCATGTCAAGATCCGAATTAAGAGCGCTCACCGGCCGTGTTCATGACCAAAAAACGAGCTCCTCGCACACATCCGGTGTGGCCTGAAGGGGTGCTAGATCAACACATTGTCTTCATGCATCGATCATGTTCAATTAGCATTATGCGCTGCTAAAACATTTCAACCTGCCATAATTAGAAGTAGCCTTTCAAGAACACCTCAAGTCCACATTTTTTCCCCTCACAGTCTACCATCAGCCCCCTCCCCCTTTCCATAACTCGGCCTTTTTAATAGCTGGTGTGTGCTGAGATTGCCCGAAGCCAATAAATTCTTGTTAAACTGATTTTGTGGTGAACAAGTGTATAAATAGTCACATTGCATGCTCGGAAAGTGCAACCGTCAGGGAATTGTTCGGATTTTCATTGACGACTTTCATTCAATTATGAATTTGGGATTATCGTTCCTATCATTAATTTCATATACTCTTTTTCATCGTTTCCATTCATATTCGTTTGTTCGTTCGTTCATTCATGATCCGCCTACCATTCCATCCATCCTAACATCGATTCATTCATTCACTAATACATTCATTTATCCATTCACTCATTCACCATTCATCAATCCATTTATCTATCCATGGAGCTATAGCTCCATGATCCATCCATTTGTTCATTCATTCATTCATTCATACATCCATTTATCCATTCACTCATTCATCCATCCATTTGTTCATTCATTCATTCATTCATTCATACATTCGTCATCCATTTATCCATTCACTAATTCATCCACTCATCAATCCATCCATTCATTCATTCAATCCATCCCTCCTTCGCTCATGGTTTACCTACTCATCTCTTAGCTTGTAAATGAATTCATTAAAAGCAATGCAAGACAGACACTAAAATCTAATTTGTTAACAGATACTTATATTTATTACTTACATTGAATCCGTTTCTGGAGAAATACAATATTTACAAAAAAAAACATTAATTAATGTCTTAGCTATTTTTTGTCACTCTAGGCAACCTTTCTTACTGCCCTTATTTATGAACGAGACGAATACATTCAATTACAATTTTCAACAAGTTTATTCTATATTCAACAACGTAATTCTATCATTTATTTCATGCAGAGAGAGAGATACCCCTTCCGTATGAATGTATGAACGCCTGAGAAAGGGAAAAACAGTGAATCTTCAAATTTTCTGAGTATTTTAAGATAGCAAAGTTCATGATCCTCCACTACATGGTCGAGCTTAACAAAATAAATTTCCTTTTTGTGCCTTCCATGCACGATACCTTACTTAATATGAATGGATACGATTATGGCGACAATAGTCAAATATGACTGATCGTCAGTCAAAATCAACAGATGAAGAAGATATAAATCACGTACTTCTGGGTTTCGCGTATACTCACGTGACTCGATTAGTCGTAAAACCCATTAAAGTATTTGATATTAATATGCAAACAAAAAGAATAAATGAAAGAAAAATATGAACCATATTCTGGCCATTGCTGTACGTGGTATAAACTTAAACTTACACATCCGAGGCCGTTGCTAGAATTCCATTCCTAATCGTAATGAGTCAAAGCACACGACAATTTACGATTTAAAGTCAAATCAGGTCGACTCTGGTCTTAAAGCATACAGTTAACCGGCCTTACTTAAAGTTAGTATTCATATATTTACTCTGAACGAGTAAGAACACAATTCTATTTGTTTAACTTATGTACTTTAATCAAAAGGTGATCACAAACCTTTGGTGGTATTTAATTTTGCTTCTTGGCTGTTTTCTGATAGTCGTAACAAGCTCCATTTGTAAATTATTGAACAATCATTGCATTTGTGGGGAATTAACTTGAATACATAATTTACACTCAAGGTCGTTTAGATAGTGAAAATAAGATTTCTTACTTGGCTGAACCATTTTATTTTAACCAAGAAGTGCAGACATATTAAGGTGTATTTTTAAAGATTTTATTCCTCGATTGGTGTATTTTCTTTTCGCCCTCATACAAAGTTCGAAGAAGGGTGACACAGTAATTCTAGAATTTAATGGACAGTTACCAATTGTGTATCATGCGAATACTTTCATAATGTGAATCGCCACTGCATTGGCTATTTCGAATATTAAAAGATGATATTAGTTCTGCCAAAGTTGGTTGTGCTTGTATCAAGAAAAGTCACATGTTGTTTGGACATGAATAAAAGCAGGTCGGATTATTGCTAAGTAGTCCTGGGGCCCGTTGCATAAAACTTTTTACCTGAGAAAACTCAGGTTTTTTTTATCGGAGTTTTTGCCCTGTGTTAAAGTCAATGGCAGAAATCAGACTAACCTTAGTTTTCAGTTCTTACCAGAGTTTTCTCAGGTAAAAAGTTTTATGCAACAGGCTCCTGATGGTCAGGAGGGAAAAAAAATTTTCCCCAATATTCACTGGACACACTGTGGGATCTATGATCACATTTAAAGATCCTGACGCGGTTTATATATCATCATGTTAAACTTTGCTGTTATTAAATCGTGTCCTATACCACCATCGGCGACAATTGCTCCGATGGAAAATCTGCACGTTAAGCCATGCATAAATTCTACCCGTCAAAACAAAAAAAAACTCTAATCCGTATCTTTACATTATTCTGAACCGAAAACTCTATTATTAACAATCCTAACTCTATGCCCTCTTAGATATTAAGACCGGAGCAAATATCATGTCACCCTTTAAACTAGTCCCTGTTGTTGAACATTAAATAGCAGGGCCTTTATGGCGCAGTCACATTTCCCCTATGGTGGGCGTACGGCGAGTCGAAATCAACCGTTTTTAACATTTTTTTGTACCAGCCACATATAGGTGGTTTGAATAAAAATGAACAAAACGGTTGCTTTCGACTCCCCGTACGACCCCATATAGGAGGAATGTGACTGCGCCCTCACATTAGCGTGAACAACTGCGGCCAAGGAGCCTGGTCCTAAATCCGAATAACATGGGTTCGAAAGTCTACGCACGAGTACCATATGAAGTATTAATATTTAATATCAAGTGTTTTTTCTTTTATGTCTTACAAGCATTTGTTGCTCATCTGGCAACAAAGTTGAGCTATACCATGGGCGGAAATACCAGGGGGGACAGGGGGGGGGGTGCGCCCCCTACCCAAAATAGTAGGGAGGACACAATATCAAATGTCCCCCTACTATTTTTGGTCTTTTATGATGGAAAGAAATACATCATTCAAATTCTAAATAAAACATGTATTTTTGACGAGATTACCTTTTTGGGTGTTAACCCCCCCCCCCTTTTTTTTTGCTTGTCAAATTTTCCAGTCTCTGGTCCCCCTACTTTTGGGGAGAGATTTCCACCCTTAGGCTATACCAACTCAATATGGCAGCAGACTCCATACTACAAGATATTTCACGACCGTGTTGTTTGATTGAATTTATGATTGAATTTATTCTTCTTCTTTATTTCAAACAAAGTACAAAGCAGAATGAATATGAATAAGAGAAATGAAAAAAAAGTTTCTAATCGACGTGATCACTCCTGCCTAAATATGCTAAATTAATAGACGTCCTGGTTTGGATAACAAAAAGTCATTCTTAGCAACGATGAAATAAGAAAAGAAATAAACATTCTCGGTAGTATATTGCAATGATGAAATTAATATGCTTACGCATTAAGTAGCTTATAGCGATAATCATGTGGATTTCTGTACAGCATTTCAATTTTCACCAGTAGAAACAGGTCTAATTTCCTTTTTTTCTAAAAAGTTATGTCCACAGCTACAACATGAATTCCGCAGGTAAAATGAAAAAGTCAATTAGAATGCTATAGACGCAGCTTCCCCAAATTGCTGATGAACACGAGGCGCCGTAGCGTGAAAATGACATAAAACTTTTCAAACTATTTCATCAATAATCAATATATCTTTTCATTTGAAAAGAAAACATCCTTTCGGATGAACTGTCCCATGAATCAATAAAATCCTCGGTGTGTTTAAAGTGAAGATCCATCAGACGATTTGCCCCCAAAACTGGGATGCTACCTTGTTCAGAACAGATGAACACATTTCAATTAATCCCCATCTATTTCAGGTATGCTCACAACTTAGAGATATCCTTTGTTGGAAACATAGTCTGTTCTTGTCCTAAGTGATGTTCCATCATATAAAGCGCCAAGAAGCTTGGATGTTACCTTGTTAAGAAAAGTTGTGGAGATTTTTAAAATACAATTAATCCCAGTCCATATCAGGTACGCTCACAACTTGGAGACTTCCGTTGCTGGAAAACATAACCCATTCCTGTTCAAAGTGATGTTCCGTCTGATCATGGAGTCTGTGTTAATAGCTCCATGGCCTGATCATGTGCCAAGACTCTGGGACGCAATGACAACCAAGATGTTTAGAAAGATTGGACAGTTCACAGTTAATCCCAGTCCGGTATCAGGTAAGCTCACAACTTGGAGACCTTCGATGTAGGAGAACATGTTTCTTCCTGAACCTTTCGCGAATTCAGCTGACAATGGTGAATGGTGTGTGAGGTTCTGAGAGATGAAGGAAACACAAGAAACAGAAATGGAAGCTGGATTTATAACCATGGCAAAGGTACATGTGAACACAAATATATTCCAGGAGGGGTCGTTTCATGAAGCTGTTCGTAAGTTAAGCCGACTTTAAGAAAGACTGGTGAACCTTTCTTACACGCTAAACCATCGCCAATGGTGTATACCATTTACCAAAAGAAAGGAAAACCCAGTCGTTCTTAAAGTCGCTCTTATCTTACAAACATCTTTACGAAACACCCACCAGGTTCCCGTCTTACAAAGAGTTACGACTGATCCGATCAAACTCAAATGTATGGAAAACCATCAGTGTCATTTTTTTCCTACAGGACTTTTGCGCAATGTCCTTTGTAAACACAGAGAAACCCCTCTTTTTTCATGAAAGCAATGAATGTATTAATACACTCTAAAAAAAGATTGAGTAAAAATTCACCCACTATTGTGTAGAAAGTTAACATGCATGTTTGTTGGGTTATTTTACCCCCATATTGGGCAAAATGCATCTTTAAGAGATTCACCGCAACAGTGCGTAAAATTTACAACGTATTTGGTATCATTTTACCCGGCAAACATGCATGTTCCCATTGTACCCAGTATTGTGTAAACCTTTTCTAAGAGTGTACACATCATATCTAGAAAAATAGTTTAATATTTGTGCATTCAGATGATGACATTCTGGCTTTCCCTATTTGTGGTTGATCGGATCAATCGCAACTCTTTGTAAGACGTGGCACAGGGCTACATGACCGTTTCGGATCATAAGGATGCATATCACAAAGGGGATAAATAATATAAGATCACGATGTATGTTTATAATACAAGACAAACATCATGTACATTTGACCGGTGGCCCGATTCAGAAAGTTTTGTAATTAAATGTCACTTACGAACTCAAACTTTTCTTGATTTTTTAAAGATTCGAGGTTCATTTGGGATTTACGCTCTATTTTTGTGCATTGGTTCAAACGCAACCCTTTGTAACACGGGCTCCTTCGGACGACTGGTGTACTGAGGTAAAAATCGAATATTATTCACACATAAATGAGTGAGGCCAACGAATTAAAAAGAATATTCACAATCTCTTAAATGTAAATGAAAGAAACAACACCGTACACGCCATAGTTTTATTTCATTAAGAATATAATTTATCAGTTTGTTTATAGAAGTCATATGAAGGGTTAAAAGATGATGGTAAAACTATTTAAAAAAAATCCCATACTGTGTCCAGTAATGAGTAAACAAGCATTAAAAAATCACAATATCAGTATCCTTACTATTTCAACTTTTGTAAACGTGCCTCCTTGAAATATTTTGAGTGTTTTGTGGCATGTACATTAATTTTGCTTCACTTATCAAATTATGAATTTGTGTCTACTTTGTATCCTTTGTTTGTATCTGTCTCCCGACTGTTTTTAACTAGGAAAGTTTTTTTTGCAATAAACCGAAATGAATCCAAATCTATGATTGCTTCTTTCTTGACGAGCAGGGTGGGGGGGGGGGGTAGGAGGGGTGGAAAATTCATTCTACAACATCTATTCCTTTTACCTGTTTTAAGAAAATCAATTTAACAAACGATGAATTCAGATATAAATATGCACTCCGAACAGGGAAAGTACAAAGGAACGAGGGCTGACATTTTGTCGGCCTCATTAAATAATATGATAATTAAGAGGTTCAGTTTAACATTTAAATGAAGTCGATTTAAACTTACAATAGGAAGTTGGTAATATGCACCGCCACATTACTTTAACATAGGCTGAAAAGGGGCAATCATATTATAATATGTGCGTGCTTTTTCACTTGAATTACCCCCGATTTGATTATTTAAATTAGATTGTTTAAATGTCAAAGGAGATATTTCCAGAATAGGATACGCGCAGAGTTGGATAACGTTTTTCCTTCGTGAAGCATTCACGATTGTTGACGCAACTTGTGTCATTGTGGCACTGGACCTTTGTAAACAAATTAAATCTTGGGGAAACTGTTTAGCACTAAACGGTCTAAACATCCATGCTATTATCAAATAAGGCATGAATCACAGTCGATGTGACTTCTTATTCTGTTTCCATGTACCCGCCAGCTTCCAGTTTATCGAAGAAATACTTCGAGTCAATCGCACAATTTCTCGCATTTTCGAGCTACAAGCAACACTTTGATTCAAATGAGCAGACTTTTAATCAAATCACGGTTGCTTGTCCTTCGCTTTCAGAGTCATAAACCCTTCCAGTCCCCTGCCACGAATTCCTTACATTCGCTTTTTAGTGGACAAGAGACCCTTGCCGTCTGAGTAGGGTTAAAGATTTGCCAATGTGTACTAACACAAAAAGTTAAACAGTCAGAAGGTGTAGCAATTAAATCATACATTTCCTTGATTTTATGTGGAACTAATTTCCTGGAGAAAGCAAATGAACCCCACGCCGCATTTATTTGTCGCATGATGACTACTTTCACTATCAATGTACCACCCGACTACTTTTACGCCAATTTCATCTCTCTTTTATGTTCTACTCCCTCGAAAAGATTGGGCTGTAATGACTGCATTTTTGACAGGTTCAATATAGATTTTTTTAGAGGCTATTACCATGAATTGCTTCTATTTCCATCTTTCACCGTTGGGTTATACTTTCTTCTTTCGAGATTTAAAATGCCATCGGAATCGTCATTTTGCAATGTCTCACGAGAATGCAATGTACTGGAATGATATAACGGAATATAAATTTGTACAATTTGACTAATGAAATAAGCGGAGGAACGAGAAATTTTTGTTTAAACAGAAATGCCTAAAGAGTTAGAAAATGTTTTCCATGCAGAGATTCTAAACAGATTTTATTCGAAGACATTCCTCCCTAAGACTTCACAAAGTTAGGTTATTAGCGTGGTGCAAAAGTATAAAATTTTGAATATTGAAGAAAACCATGAATATGATAATAATGATGATATCATAACTTTCTGAATGATTATGAAGTAAACATTTTAGTACGGGGATATTTCAGGGATAAGTACACACAACATCCCGATCTCTTGCAAACATATTGTATAGATTTCCCCTAAGTGGAAGATTTATTCTCTGATCTTGGTCCCTATATCTCCTTCTAACATAAAATAAAGGCTCTTGTGGCGTCCCTGATTCGTCTTTCAGAAAGGAGTTACGCCCACTCTGGATAAAGTTTGTCTTTCATTTTATCCGTCTTTGAGGAAATATATTCACGTAAATTGTGAGAAGAATTCAGCGGAAAATGCATTTTCTCTTAGCACTTGTCCGGAAGTAACGGGAAGTGGATTGTGCCTTTGAGAAAACCATTGCGACTTACCATGGACTTCCGCCACCGAAAGCACCGTTGGGTCTGGTGTTGTCTTTCCTTGGTCCTCCCATGATACCGTTGAAGTGGCACTCTGCTTGCTGTTGGACACCAAACGCAGCTGGGATCATAGCCGAAGTGTAAGGGTTCCAGAACGTGATCCCCCGGGGATACGACGGGTACGCTAACCTCATGGGAGGTAACCCTGCATGGGTAACCGGTGGTTGAATCAAAGTCTTGTCGTGAGAAGCGGTGAGGGGAGAGAAAGCAGATTTAAGTCCTGCGGTACACGCAGGAGTTGTAGATAAGTATGGGCGATGGGCGATACATGGTGGCTCGGCCACAGACGGAACGGTGGTAGTCGTCGTTGGATACGTGACAGAGTCTGTGGTCAACGCTGTTGACGGCGTCGACGACGATGACGAAGAAGAAGACCCTTCGCGTTGGCAATTTAGGAGTTGTTCAATGGCCTGTACTACGTCGCCATCGCAGCCTTGGAGCATGAGTTCAAGCACGGCTCTCTTCTGCGTTGGGAACAACCGACACAGAACCTCTATCGGTGGTCGCTGGCCCTTCCCGGTGCCAAGTCCCGATTGCCCAGCGACGCTTGACGCAAGAGCTGCTGCAGCCGACGCAGTGTTCGAAGACTGCTGCTGCATTAACCCCAACCTCCTTCCATCGGTTTGCTCGAAATCGATTGAAGATCCTGTTTGGATCATGCCAAAGCCTGGTGCCCTGATGCCTTCACTCTGCTCTGCGGACTCTATCCTAGGAGAAGCCACTGGTGATAGTGACTTGGTTGGGGACATGGTGCCTGCACTGACGCTACGTGGACTCCGTGTATCTGGCGAAGATACTCGATGGTCTTGACTTGGTAGGCAGGTTGGGCTGTGAGATGGGGCAGGGTTAGCTGATGATGGACTGGCTGGAGCTCGGATGATTTCAAGGCGAGCTCTCTTCTGATCAGAATTTCCTCCTGTACGAAGACACACAAAAACAAATTCATAAATCACCAATTAAAAGAAATCCTACTCTAATTCAACTTTATGCTATATCGGGTGAAATAGGAACATAATTATGTGTTTATCTGTTTATGGACAAAGTGAAATCAAGCAGTGGGTAAAATAATCCAGTGGCGATTAAGATTTTACCAATAAAGCCAACAGAAAATCAAACGTTTTACCAAATATTCACTTCTTTATTATTTATTCATAAACAAACAACATGACCAAATCAACATGAATATCAATAGACAACTGACAGAAAATTAAGCCAACAGAAAATCAAACATTTTACCAAATATTCACTTCTCTATTATTTATTCATAAACAAACAACATGACTAAAGCAACATGAATATCAATAGACAACTGACAGAAAATTATCTACATGATAGGCCTTTAGCTGAATAAATAATGAACAAGTATGAATAAGTACAAGGTGAAGGATGTTATACTGCCGTCCAACCGGTGAAAGTGACCCCTCACCAACACAGCCCTTTGAGTTATTTCCAATGACATACCATCGGTCGTTCTGGATCTGGATTCGGCGGTATGACCATGACTGTTTCTTAGCATGCTTAATGTAGGTAGGGACCGATGTTGAATACAACTAAAGTTAAATTATTTTACTCAATTGCAATAGCTGTATTAGTTGGACTAAGAAGCAGAAGTTCAATCACACATACAGGGTCCCGTTGCAGAAAGAGTTGCAATCAATCGCAACTCTAAAAATCATGCGCAACTTGATTTTCAACCAATCAACAGCGCGCATTTGGGACTTGCGACTGATTTTTTGACTTGCGTTTTAACGCAACTCTTTCTGCAACGGACCCCAGAACATATATTGTAATAGAGGATATAGATACAAACACTGCTTAAATAAACTGATGAAAGTTATACATAGATATAGTCATGATGAAATATTTCAATTACCAAGTTTTGGTTATTATCACAACGAATAGTAATTTGCTGTATACTAGTACAATAGAAACATGACAAAAATATAACCAAGAACCCAATTTTCTTCCATTTCCTCGAAGGAGAGAGTTTGAATACACGATGAAATTTTATTGACATAAAAGTTTGAAAATAATATTCCATCACGAAATTACCACGTACCAGTGACAGGCGCGATCGTCTCTTCATTTCCGCATTGGCGTTTTTATGGTTTTAGTGTTTCTATCTTGAAATGAAATTGTAATTATGTTATACTTCGTTCGAAGATGGAATAGCCTTAAGGTTCACAATAACTTGAAACAAAGGGAGGACTTCATATAAACTGACAATATCTTATACTTGTTTTTACTTCAAACGGAACACATCCACAGGCAATTCAAAAATCTAATTTCCATCGTGTGATAATTAGGTTATTCCTTGTCATACTGCTTGTTAGCATGTTGGTTTTGGAGGGTGAATTAACGCTTCTTCGGTCTCGGTAGAAACACTGTCTTATCTTCCATGGGATATACGGTTGTTGTTGTATTTATTTTTGTTCCCTTTAAAAGAAAAATACGACTTGAGGACCATTTTAAGCTAAAATTCCCATCGCTTCTACTAGTCTTCACTGGGGCAAGCAAACAATAATTTCAAAGTGAGTTCTTCATATTTTTTCTTTTAAATCAGCGGCTTAAGTCGTATGATACTGATCATTTAACATTTCTAAAAGCACTCAAAACTGGGATATGCCTAAACCTGTTGAATTCCAATATTACAGTCAATTCCAATGAGTGCATATATATATATATATATATATATATATATATATATATATATATAAACATATATATAAACTCTTTGTGCTTTAAATATGAATATTTGTCTTTGAGCCAAGAATAATTAATGGTCTCCATAAAATTGCGATGAATTACAGTGATTAAAAACAGAGGGGTAAAATTTCCCGAAAAGATATCTCATGACTTCTCATATCATCTAAAATGAAAGAATCACATGTCTTTTCGGGCCCACTCTTTCCAATACATCATTGAAATGTTATGTATAACATTAACAGGAACCAGATTATTAAAAACATTGCTTTCAATATACAGAACATAAGAACAGAAGGAAACAGAAAATGACAAGTTTGTAAAAAGAATATATTTTTCTATTTCGAGCAATTTACAAGTCACTGTTAATTTATGAAGTCACTTAAAATCACGAGTGAGTGAGCATCTACAAATCGAGGACCTAAGAAGCGAATCATGAGATGGAGTGTGTATTTTTCACTTAATTTCGCTGTCATAGAAGACTCGTTTTTCAGTGTAACATTTGATAGTGGAAATGAAGTGTTGTTAATGACAACACGTGACAGTGAAGAAAGCGGTATGTCTCCGAAACCAAGACATCTAACATAAGGCATGTCTTTTTTTTGTGCACACACCGAATTTCTTTGTGTCAGAGCGTAAGAAATCTCTCTTACTTGTGTGGGAAGCACACAGTCGCAAGTGGAAGAGAAGAAAGCAGTGAATGTGTTCCAGTGTTTTGATGGTTATTATTCCACTTTTATGCGACATTGTTTGTTGATATCAAAATGTCGGCATCTTTTTGGGTTCTCTTCTCGGGCGTATACCTCGGGGAGCAGAAGACTCGACCTAGCAGCTGTCGAGTCACCGTCTTATTGTCCGGTTCACCCGGGGAGCTACGGGGGCCTTTCCGCTCTGGATGGTGGTACGCGGACGGGCACAGCACGACTGCCTTACTTCTCACACCCAGTTTGTCATATTCTTGTCTTAGTCCTTCTTTGATTTCATGTTTTTCCATTATAATTTGTTTCCTTGCCCTACCCTTGAAATCTATACTCTCACTTAAATATGTTTATGATAACTTTTTCAATATGTTGCAGCTTTGAAAGAAAATAACCGATACCCTCAACTCGTGGCAAAAAATAACCACTTTTTTCCCTAGCAATGTTCTCATCTTTTCACTTTACTGAAAAACTATTATTTTTTTTATTAAGAATAAATAATGCGTCACCATGGGGAAAATTAAATTCGAAACAAATAAATTAAAATGACACGAAGAAAAAGATGTGCTACACGATTTTTTTTTTCAGTTTTGTAAAAGTTTTGGAATTTCGACGTTGTCTTGTGGTTTCTATCACATTTCATACAAAAAGAGAATAAATCAATTAAAAAATTATCTGATACATGAATAAATGACTACATATATTAATAAACATGGAATATTTTCAATTCTACCTTTTATATTTTTCCTAATATGGCTTAATTTCTGTAAATTTCGGTCTGTAAACAGCATTTCTGTTTTCTAAGTTTCCAGCCTACCATATGATATACACGAGATAGGGGATTGACAAGTACAGTCTGACAATGTCTGAGCGAAGAACGGTCACAATATTTTATCAATCTGTATTTCCCGCCCTTCTCCAAAGGCTGTTAAAACCCAAAGCACCGTGAAAACAACCCTTTCTCCCAAATGAAAGGAAAGAGAACTGTGTGTCATCTTGAGTCGAATACAATAATTGAAAATCAAATTTGGACGTGTAAAGCTCACAATGTGTAAAATGTGAAACTGTGCTATTACTTGGCTTTATTCAATATAACATGCATCAGTTATCATCCACTCTCTATATTAATTTCTTCAATACCATATAAAGGTTGGGAATCATTTTTTTCTTTTGCAAGAGATCGTGAGTCAAATATAATGGATCAGGCGTCATTTGAATGACCCTCTTCACATTTACAAAATAGGTTTGCCAGGATCCTAAGCAGAAATTAGTTAGCTATGGAAAGATGGATAAAACAATGAGCATGCAGTATGCACAATTCTAGTTAAAGGTCACATTAGTATCGAAAAGCATTTCTTTCCAAAATATGAAGACCAACCTGTAATTGTCTCATTTTTTAATATGTTTTTTCATTAAAGGAAAGATTATTTTGACGTCTTAATAACTTTTATTTTATTTTCATGTCATTTGTCATTATTTGAGTTTTTACAGAAAAATAATCGAACAGAGATTACGAATTAAAGTTAGATTCATGCATATGCCATGGCTTATTTTGCAGAATGCATTTTGTAAACTCGTCTTCAGAAAAGAGAACGGAAATGTGTATTCATGGGAACCGGAAAGGAGGAGTGTGCGTATGTGTGTGCTATAGGATGTCTTTGTGGGCGAAAGAGAGAGAGAGAGAAAGGGGTGGGGGTTGTGTGAGTGTGTGGAAGAGAGATAGATATTACCTGTTGTGTACTCGTTAGGAAAGTAAAGAGGGACCCAACAGTGCATAATAAAGACAAATAACAGAACACAAAAGAAAAGAAAAAAGCATGAGGGATTGGAAGAAATAATAAATTTTAACCTGAAAATACATTATAACGGGAACAAAATAAAAGTAGAAAATTTTCTTGACGAGGGCTAACAAAGAGAAAGTAGGCCTGTCCTTTTAGGGATGTATATTAAGAGACGACAAGGCGGGAACAGATAATGGATTTCGTCCTTGATCAAACACATCACGGATCATCACCTACGGGACTACGCCAAAAACGGATAGTTATGAATCAATAAATTAAAAAAACTGAGATCCTCTTGACAGATGACCAGAGGAGACGATGAGAAGTTGAAATCTTTCCCAAGAAATGTTCGCGGGTTTTTTTTTTCCTTAGCAAATTATTGACAGGTTTAGTGTTTGTGGTCATCCTGGTCTAAGCAGGGATTCTGGAGGTCAAGTTCCCTCTTGTGTTTTCAGGTTCTTTCTTTCTTATTGAAGTGTGAACAGAGGTGTGAAAAACGAACGAGCCTCGTCCTAATAAGACTACAAAGTCTAGATGCCCATCGAGCCAAGTGATGATAGCTAGCTATCAATGCCGTCATAACTCACCATGTCACCATCTATGTAATCTAATAAATTGCCTTAAATGCGATTTAATCCTCTCTCATATATTTTTATTGCGTGTGATGCAATGCAAAACTTAAAATCATTGGTCGAGCTTCAAATTGGCAAGTGGATGTAATGGGGAAAAAGGCATGCATGGCGGACTCGTTCAAGTGAAGTGATCAAATGTGTCGTATTAATATCCCCCTTAAAACGACTCTTCACAGAGATTTTCTAAACGCATCACTCAAAATTGTGTTAAATGGATCAGTTTCTACATTGTGCAGGTAGGATTTTGAGAAAAAAGAGTGTAAAAGCGCCGGAGAGAAACGAAGGTGTTGATACTTAACTGCTCCCAGCGGACAGCGGTTCGCTTCTTCGCCGACCCGACGCCGAGTATCCCACTACCGAGGGACCTGTCTTTGAGGCGCTACCGCCCGAATCATCACAAGCGGGGATGTTGTCAAAAGACATTGCATAAACTATCCGTGGATAAATCAGTGTCCGGTGTTTAACAAACGCCTTTCGCTTTGGGAGATACAAAAACCGTTTAAGCGAAAACAACATTATTCGCCTCAACACCTGGGAAAGCAGTAAAAGGCAAAGCTGACATTATCCTACAAGCGCCATGTAATAAGCTTGTTTCTAGGTATCTACTTAAGATTCTTTACTCCCCCCCAAGTCTCTTCTTCTTTTTCGTTTTAGAGAGAGGATGGAATAAGCTTCTACCAGGTATCTACTAAAGATTCTTAACTTTTTCTCCAGTTTCCTCTTTCTTTCATTCTTTCTCCCTCCTCTTTAAAAAAAAAATATTTATGTTTGTTTTAATTTTTTTTATTTGGGGATGGATATTTATACACTCCGTCTTTACCTGTTCCCATATCAAATATATATTCCGAAAACTAAAAAATGAAATTTTGCTTCCCTTTGGTATTTGAAACTTTTTTCTCCGTTTTCCTGAACATAATAGTGGAAGGCCCCGATTATGATTTCGATGGCGATAAAAGTATACCGTATCGAGTCTGATAATGTTATAATGGTGTATCTTATTCACTTTCGATTTGCATTATAGATATTATTGAATATAATTTTTTATTTTGTTACTGAGTCTCCTGATTAACGCCACCCCCTTTTCTTATACATGTTTTTTTCTGTTCGAAGATTAACACAGAAATTGAACCGAAATGATTTGTTTTAGCATTTTTTTCCTTCCCTTTTTTTTTACTCACAAATATGTGTTAAGGCAACCATCCCATCCCCACAAATCTTCATAATTGGAAGATGTTCTAATCCTAAAATATATATCGATACTATTTATAAACTTTTCACAAAAAAATATCCATCTCGGCTAAAAAAATGAATTGAACTACCAAAATGATGAAATATACATTGTGAGAATCATCTTAACAACACATTCCGATTCATTTGTAAAGAAAAAAAAAGTCTTTTTATTTAAAAAATTGGTAGATTGTGATCATGATAATGTGGAAATCTAACATTAATCACGTGACATTTCTCATGTCCCTTTTTTTACCGAATATTTTCCAAGTTCCCATCACCAATGATCACCTCTCTTCTTTGTCCTCCCAACCTTCATTCTTTCTTCTTGTGTGTAATAATGATTCTTTGTTACCCCCTTGAACTTTCTAGGAGAGAGAGAGATCCACCGTTTGCTGTATCAAGGTCCTGATGCGATTTGTCGCAATTTAATTAGAAGGCAATCGGAGCATATGATACGCCGTCCCGAGCGGCCTAGCTCCTGGGAACAGAAGCTTCGAAGATGGTTGACGGCGGCTCGGCGTTAAAGAGATAACGGCGTGTCAGAGGATTTGTTTATCGCTTACATTTAAGGAAGTAGGACTGGTGGGTGTCGTATTGAAGGTTATCTTAAGTTCGCTCAGCATCTTACCTGAAATTGAAGATGGCAAATAAAGTTCTAAACTACATTATTTTAAAAAATAAAGCAAATGGTATTGAAAATCACAAGGAATCTTATACCGTAAAAGAACGAATGAACAGAGCTATAGTTTGCCTCATTTTCTCATACTCGTATTCTTTGTACTTTCTGTACTTATTGGAAATAATTTCTATCATGTTTATGAATACGTCGATCTTTATTGAGTATGAAAGACTTCGAACATTAAACATTGTGCTAGGAAGCGCAATGAGGAAAATAATTGCTTACAATTTGAGAGTGTATGATAAAAATAATAAATAAATTAATAGGACGAGGATGCTAAAAACATTTCACAATGAAAATACACGAGATTACTTATTTCTTTAAGAAGGGCATTTTAATAAACCAAACTGATAAACGAAAGAAAATGAGGTTAATGACAGACATCAATGCAGACATTTTTATTTGAATCAAATTTACCTTAAATTTGTCAAAATTTAATATTTACTTGATTTAATAATTTTCAATTTATTTTTATTGCGCTATGTTGTGTATCAAATAATTCGGTTCTGATATAAATTACATTTTACAAGATGTGGTGATAATTTCAATTGCAGATAGGTTAATATGTGTATAAAGTAATTAATAAAGTGAGAAAAGTGGTGCAGTTTCTTCTCTCAATCTCTTTTCCCCTTATGGAAAAAATAGTGTCATCGCTCACGTTGCAAACTGGAAAGTAAAACTGAAAATACAGTAAAGGAAATTCAGGCAAAAGAGAACTCTGATATGAATTGATTCCACTCCAGATTGACTGCTCCTTCAGATACAAAAAAAAATGTAGGTAAAAGATACAAATTTACATTTTTTATATAATATTTAGATTACAACAAAGGCAATATGACATCTAGAAATCGCAATAATATAGGAAGGAAAGAAAAAGAAAAAACACTGAAAATTAGTCATTATTTACTATAATATAACCAATCACTGTCTTTTAGAGAGTGAAAATGCGAGTGAATGTAGTGAAAATAGAGCAATATATTACCGTTTCCTTTCCATTTAGAGTGCACTCTATACTCTAAGAAGAAATCAGTCAAAAATGACTAGTTTATAGGGTTAGCTGGGTGCAACTGTTATTCTAGCCATATTTGACTATTATCTAGTCGATAATCAAAATGAAAAAAAAAACAGAGTTATTTCTAACTAGAATATATGCCAGAAATGTTACTAAGATATCAGTTGTACCCAGCTGAATACTTGTCTAGTCAATTTGACTATTGTGTTCTCTGATACAACTCTGACGGAGTGAAAAAAATGTGAGACAAAAAACACTCTTGTTGGTTTTATTTAGTTTTGATCATTGCTCTTTTTTCAGACGGAGAAAATTTACCCATGAAACATGCATTTCACCTATTTCACCAATAAATGAACTTTCCGTGTTTTATTCAATATAGATAAATTTTAATTAACCTTTATAGAATGTTATACGTGTAGTATGAAGTATGTTTCAATTTTTAGAGTATCTCGTTCTTTAAACAGTAAGTTGTAGCAAAATGTTAGGCTTTTATTTGGTTGTCCTGGCTGCGGTGTTGGCAGGAGGGGCAATTAAGAATACATCAAAACAGGTATCAGTCCTCGATCGCCGTAAACGATACACGAAGAATAAACAAAGATGTCCTCATTATCGGCTTAACAAGGGACCCCTGCATGGCTTGTTTGGCCATTCCACGGAACATTAAACGCAACACCTTCGTCAATGAGGAATGCAAGATGATATACCGAGTGTCAGAGGGTAATGGTCAGTGAGAATGACTCTCAAAAGGCAGTATAAAATACATGTACTGCTATCGTATCTGTGGATGGTATATACTATCACATCATGATACTGAAGTTATTTGATAATCAAATGAATAAAAAAATTAATATTAAAAAATGATGTTAATAATACAGAAAATAAAGTTCAATAATTATCGAATAGTATTCAAAGAACTTATTTATATATATTTATATTATATTATATATTATTTATATATATGATAATTATAGGTCTACAACCTCACGGAACATTGATCACATACATCGTATTAAATTTTAGGTTTTAAAACTGTAAAAAAGTGTTTGTAGTTTCCATGATAATATTCAATACAAAAATTATGTTCGTTCATATTTACATGTTTATCAATATCTTCATTTAGTTACATGTATAAAAAACTGATATTCCCAGCTACACGTTCATTTCCATATTTCATTACATTTTACAATTCACATATTGATATCTCATCGATAAAGGAGTCATTATGGATACGAGTAGTTAACAAAATACAGTGTCCTCAAATAACCCGCGATGTGTTTGGTTTATGTCGATAAGCGTGGGACTACTGTTTCGTAACATTTTCTCGGTTGTTTTCATGGCTAGAGCGTATTTGTAAATCATGCTGGGGATGTCCTTTACGTCGGGTCACGAAAAACAAGTTGAGTTACCGACATGACCAATGGTTACTGATTTTAGTATTTTATTTGATATTTGTCCGTTAAAGACATCTAAAGTTCCCAAAACAGAATACCACATTTTAGCACTTTTTATTAAACATAATAATGAAATAATTCATGTACACAATACAATATATATGTGAAATAAATATCGACGAAATGATTGAAATAATAAATATAGCAGTTATTTGCGTTATTATACGTAAATTGAAAAATATTGGAAAATGTAAATATTTTACCAATAATGATAACTAATGGGAGCAAAGTAAAAATACAGACGATTGTAATTGTTTCTACCGTTTCCTCTGAAAATTGCTCTCTGAATCGGCCTGCATATTTCAAAGTGCTCTGATAAAAAGTGGAACTGTTTCGGGGAAAGGTGAAAAATTATCATTGTGAATGAGATAGGACAGAAAAAAGGAAAATCCACACACATTAATTTAGCTCAAGATCAAATATTTGGACCAAGTTTTGTAAGTAATTCCGCACATTGAACTCTGTGTGCAGCGTGCGGGACTCACACTCACAGTTAAATAAAACAAATTTCGGATCATTTCATGGACTCCAAAATCCCACAGCATCTTCGAACAATTGCATACAACACTCTTTACCAATCGCACTGAGACAGTTTCTTCAACTCTTCAATATTTTGATCACAATATCTCTTTAAATTTAATTCACGAGAAAAGATCCTAAAAGACACCGACTCAAAGTCTGCCATGGACGGTGACGGATGAGGCGTCTTCGGCTGTGACAGCTATAACTTGAAACCGGAGGAAATATTTTCATCCACATTTGGGCGCAAGGTGTGGAATATATACTCTCTTTTGCTAAATAAGTGCCTTCGAGCTTCCCCTGGTTTTATCTTGATGGGAAGAAACCTCAAGCAATGACACACGTGTGACCTAGATCTATACTTCAGGCAAAGGTTCCTCTAACTTATTTAAAACAGTATAATTCACCGAAAATACTCTACATGTGTTGGTGAAGAGAAATACAAAATCTCAAGGGGATACTAGGAAGTAAACAACTCAGTTGAAGATCATAAGGTTTCAGGTGTTTGAAATATTTGAATGATCTTTAAAGAAACTTGTTTTTTTTCCTCGGAGTTTGTTTGGAAGGTGAGAATAATGGCACATGGGCTGTAAAGATGACAGAACCATCACTACGAACAGATAATCACCGTGAATGTTTTGGTATTTTACAACTGACAGGTGATATTGAAATGCTATCAATGGGATCATCCTATCATGACAAATTTTGAAACCTGTTGCTCATGAAATTCAAACGAGCAGTAATCCCTCGTGCTTATCGTTTCCAATGGGATATCTCATTTTTATATTTAATTAGTTGCCTTTATTTAGCCATAATCTCGACTCTTGGGACAACCCAAGTGTTTTTTTTTTTTTTCACAACATATGTATCATTATTTTCTTTTTTTGCAACGTATACAAATATTTATGTTTATATATGGTATACAATTCATGTATGTACAATTGATGGAAGTGAAATAAATAAATTCGAATTTGAATTTGAACCCTACAGTAGTCTACAGAAGAAGAACGTCAATTTGAAAACAATTTTACTATGGCATTGAATAATTCCCTACTTGATTGTAGGGGGCAGTGACCGAGAAAAGAATGTTCGAGAATAGAATGTTACCTGGTGGATGTGCAAGGTGAGTGGGAAAGGGCAAGGGAGAATATAATTGCCATGATACATTCCACTCTACTTTCCACAAGGCTATGCAAAGAAGATCCGTGGCTCCTACTTGAAGAACAGTATGACTTTACGAAGGCGTGGAGTAAACTTTGTAACTGTATACTGTTGATATGCATGGACACGACTATCTTTATACTATGTTTTTTATGGATAATGTATGGTATATACTTTTGCAGTTGTTTGAAATAAATTTTGGATTTATATTTTACATTACCTTAGTTTGGAGATTTCTATGGAAAATCAAATAAAATGTATTCTACTAATCCTCCTAATGGTAATCAGGATTACGAAAATCACGCAAACCTGTCGAAAAGTGCACATGGCTTTCTTATATTTTCAAAATCACTTTCCTATATCATAAAAGTGTTGAGTAAAACTTTATGCCGTATTGGGTTAAACATGCATGTTCGTAAAATCATTAAATATAAATCATTTTTTATTGGTAAATTTTTACACAACCATGACAGTTTTAACAGCAAAAGGCGTACTAACGAGTATTAGGGCAATAATTATTTACATGCATTTTACTTCTTAACCCAATATTTGATAAACCATGTTTTAACATGTTGGGAGAGTAAATGTTGAGGTTCGAAAAACGGATGAATGAGCATTAAGAGCAAGGTGTTAAGTACCAGTAAAGGAGTGATTGTGACGAATGATCGAAACATCTGCTTCTTAGTGACAATCGATGAGTTGTATTATTACGTGAAACCATTCCTTTTCCCTTCTCCTGTAATATCTCTTTCTCACTTTCCAGAAATGGATCTCAAAAGAGAGCAGGAGCTCCGGAGCTTTTCACCTCGCATCTGAAACTGGCCGATGGGTCGGATACGGGGTTAGGAAATACCAGTGAATGGCGATACCTGAAACGGATGTAAAGAGAGGGAGTGGGATTCTACGCAAGTTGTCATGGTTTGTCCGTCTTTCTGATGATCATCCTCTGTGAATTCACACTCGGAAAATTGATCGAATTAGGATCGTTTGAATCATCAGGAAATAACATCGATGCCTTCTCTAGGAAACAAATGTGCATGACACAAGATAATGCAGACACGGATTCCATAGGTATGCCACTGTATAGGCCAACGTGTCTCACCGGTGGTGTTGCACCCAAGTAGGAAAATGTATTTCTGGGTTTAGTGGAACTCAGTTAGGAAATATGAAAGCATCGATTGATTGTCAGTATTGGTGACTGATCGATAATGTAATACAGAGGTTAGTGTAAACAGGTCAAACGGATGAATTTAGTAAATAATATCAAACTAATAGCTTTGATTGGTCCACCTGCGTACGAAATGAGATACAAGATTTGCAGAATACACGAAAGGAATGTGGCGCCATTTTAAATTCCAGACGACCCTGTCCTTATCAATGGAGTACAACATTTCAAACTCTACACTGTAAAGGAGAATTTGGAAACACCAGAGGAGCGTTCCACCAACATTTTTGTCCGACACGTTGTCAGATCTGACAACTTTCCTTGATTTTGATTGGCTATGAACCGCCATTACTATGTATGTTTTAAAGCATATTTTTAATATTGGTTAATCTTTTAAAGGTACATGCCATTATTCAAATTTATTACTAGAAATTGTTCGCCTTTTAACGGTTATCAAGATTTATTTCGATCGGGTGCCCGATGAGATTAAAATATAGATCTGCGTATTTTCGTTTTTGTCATATTCGGGTTATAACTTAAGTATACATATACGCTACGTGAACCAGAGCTCGATATAGAACAGCTAGAAATACTATCTTATACACTCGAGCTGAGCTTGTGTAAGAAGTTTTAACTAAGATTAAGCTAAAATTTCACAGGCCTTTTCGCTGTCACACATTAAGATTGTGTTTGAATCATCAAATAGTTTACCTAGACTGAATCGTCATGTTAACTTAAAGATACTATTTAAAATCAAGTGTTGTCACCGTATACGGTTGTGGAATAACGAAAAGGGTAACAGACGCATGCGCACGTCCTGATGGTATTTTTGGACTATTAACTGGAAACTAGGATGTTTGAGGGAATGAATGTATAGAGGAAAGATGAAAGAAAGACCTGTAAAGGCCACACAAGGCAAGGTGTCAACATGACTGGTGGCATGATATCAACTACCAACCGGAAGTGAATAAAAGCTTCTGAAAAGTTTCTTCAAAAGGCGACCTCGTCACCTCTGATATTGTATCTCTTCGTATCTTTTCAGTACCGAGGTTACAACCTACACACCATTTCCCCTGCTATTTTCCTCCAAGATCAATGGGCATTCGATTCTCTTTCCGCTTTGAAATCGCAGGGTTAGGTTGATCCTTCCTTGACGAGATACGAAATGAAGGAAAAAGCAGATGGCTTATTCGTCTCCCAACGGAATTTGTCGGCGAACGGCAGCTAGGGGTTGGTGTTGACAATATGTCTTGTGATTTGTAAGAAGCGCAGGAAGTACCCGTGGATACTGTGCGAAATATAACAGTCGAAGATGGCGGCCGATCGATGAAATATATGTCCTTGAAAATAAATCTTCGCATAAAGTGACACCTCATGTAAGGGGGCTTCATCTTATGAAGATATAGACATCTTAAAATCATTGTGGTACCTTTGATGTTTCGTTTTAATATAGAGGCAATGCGGTGCGCGTACTGTTGTTTGACGATGTTGATGACGATATAAATTATAATGGTGATGATGTCGTTGTAGATGATAGTGATAATGGTATTGACGATGATGTCACGAACTTCTTGTGAGATCGAAGAGCTCTCCTAGCTTTACTGATATCTCTTGGTGGTAGGTCAAGACCAGATAAACTCAGAATCATGAGAAAGAGTTCGACAATGATGACGATCGAGGGATGAAGATACATTAGGTCATACGACTATATTAATGATGCTGACTGCTATATAAAAAAAGAATGATACGACGATACTTTCACTAATGGTGAGTGTGACGGTCCAAGTACATATAACAAGAATAAATATAAATCTATAATCTTTACAGTGTGACCTATTTAATAAGCTAACAATCAGATTGATAATATTTAACGTATTATGGTCCCCAGTGTTTTGAAAGACCAAAAGGCGACCTTCATTGGACTTCACTTATTTCATAATTGCTCCTACCATTCCAGGCTACACTATCAAATCGAGATCGAACCATGGTCACGAATTAAAGAAATGGTAATTTCATTTCAGCAAAATGGAGAGAAGGTGTTGGTGAGTTTCAGCGGCCATTATTAGTCATATTTCAATTAGTCTGTCTTTCATAGTCTCCTTGGGCTATAAATTAATTCTTTTAATTATTATATTTTTTATTATATTTTTTATACAAAAGTATAAATCGGAATATCGTGAAGATTCCTAATTCTCAAAATTCACCTCCAGACAGACGCCTACTAAAAACTTAGAATAAAAGGGGCTTTCAATGAACCAACATTCAAAAGGAAAGAATCCCCTAAAAGTGCTTGAAATAACCGACAGGTAATTGGTATTGATACAAAACGGGAAGAAAAAAAATCAACGCGTGATAATTTAAGTACCAACAAATATTTGCAAGTCTTGAATTCTGTCTAATTTCTTGCTCGCAGTTTTATTTTGAAGACAAGGTGACAGACTCACCTATGTGAATGCACTTTTTTTTAACCGAGGTGATGGACTTGGCTAAACTTGTATAAAAAAATAAATGAGTGTTTTTATCCTTTGGAATATTTCCTTCAAAGCCTGTTGCTTCAGGTGTTTAAGGATGGCAATGCATTATTTTGAAGTTGAACTAATGAATTGACAATTTTCTTTTTATATTAATCACCTTTCATTAGGTTACAAAGACCTTGGAGCAATTTTGACTCCCAGAAAGAAACCTCTTCAACCGGTCGATAGTCCTCGATGATGAGATTGAGTATACCGAAGCGATGTAATCATTACTAATCCTCTACAATTGAGGTTTTATATTTGGGCTAACAAGCCACAAGAACTACACCTGGCAAAACCTTCGATATACCTCTTTTCTTTTTTTCGTTTTTTTCTTCGCCTTTCTCTTCTATTCCTTCTTAATCCTACCATTACATGGGTCCAGTCAGATGTGAACAATTAGTTAATACAAGAAAAGAACCGTGAACAGATGAATGAGGTGAAATACAGTTCTTTTATGACGGTTTTGTTGGGTGTTGTTCGGGCTGGTGAACGTGGGTACGGGGTAAACATCAAGCGGGCCGCCCCAGCCACGGCGGACGTGGTTGGGCTCCTCACGTGCATGTATCAACGACTCGCGTCTGCTTGGGACGACTGGGGCAGGGGTCTTCAAACTCCGATCTTCGACTCTCTTTCTCTCTCTCCCCCCACCGTCTCTTTCTCTCAACACGTTGAAGGAGCAACAAAATAGCTGAGGGGCAACCTACAGTTAAATCACAGAACTAATTGAATGTCTTGTCGCTGCACGCATAGTAAATGCGTTCACGCATGAGCAGAGAATCTAAACGCAAATTAATAACAATTTCCTACGCCCGCAGTGGAAAACAAGCCCAAGTTCGTTCGGGTCTGGGAACCCCACTCTCAAAGTTCGGCTGTACTTTTGTTGCATGCCCTCCTCCAGATCAGACTGAAGACCCCCGAAGGTAGGGGTACTCTGTGCATACCAAGGGGTGAGCCATGTACCAGGAGAAGGGTTAAAGGGTGGGGCCACTTCCAAATGGGTACTGTACCATGTGGGGGACAATTCCAACCGGTATTTTAAGGAGAAGGTAAAAAAGATGGGAAAAACACATTGGGGAATAGGAAACAAGAGCTATGATGAAAGGAAAAAGTACATTTCACCTGCAATTTGGGTGCTTGAATCTTAGCCCCCGGTTAAGTTGACACCTTTTGTGGGCGTTTGATGTGCCTAACGCACGGTTCGATAAGGCATGAGAGAGCTTTACGCCAATATTACCATCTTCCCCTATCCCTCCCTCTCTCTTTCGCCCTGTCTCTCTCTCCCTTTCATTCAATCGCAAAATCATACAGCGCACCTTCAAAAGTAAAAGAAAAAAATCAATTCATATTTCTCGCAAGAAAACGGCGGGTGAGAAAAGCCTAAATAATAAAAGTGCATTTGTGAGGTCGATGCCTGTGCTTCTCCCAGCTGGCCACAGTAACAAACCTACTCTTGGTACCACACTACCAGTAGACCTGGTGTCGGATGTTTTCGAATTGGGGTTCCAGTCTTACCCCCATGTAAGGACTGAAATGGAATGCTGGATGTTGATTGGGTTTTTACTTCCCAAGACGCCAGTCACATGAAAAAGGACCACCACCAGGCGGACCACCGATTGCACCCAAGTTTGGATCACATCCAAAATGGTGTAAATCGGTTGGTGTGGAGTTGGTCACTTGATGTGACTGGGACTGGGCTCTACGATGGCAGGCACACCATTTGACAGCAACATGACCAATGCATTGATATGCAATTTGCGATATAAGAACATATCCTGTATGGGCTTTTCTCGTAACCTTTTGAAGAAATTGAATTATGCCTTCATCGTAATGCGTGTGTGTGTGTGTGTGTGAGGGAAATTTGATTGTGTGGATGAGAAATAGTGTGCTTGTGCGTGTCTGCCAAAGCCATACCAATTTTAAGTGATTTCATGAGTACATCCATTAAGCTTAATGTCATTATGTGCCAATAGCATTCCTCAAGAATGTGAAATCAATACATTTCCAGGGAAAGATATCAACGCAGTGTATAATTTGTAACCGCTAAATATTTCTATCTTTCTAAATTTGTCATTTTCTTACGAGCCCTATGCTAATACAAACAAAGCTAAATTACATTATTTCATTACGATCAATGACATTGTTTTGTGGCAACAGTATATACTTCTTTCGATGCTTAGAAATTTTTTTAAATATACTCAGGTTTATTCCACTGTTCATTGACATGACTATGGGTCTATTCAACAACGCACGTGGCTAATTCGAATCGAGTTATACAGTAATAACATTGGCTGAGCAATCACAATTACAACATAGTCATTACTCTGATATTATATGTTATTAAGATATGAGGAACGATCCAATAAATGGTGTAATTTGCAAGCAGGCACGGTGCCACAGCCGTAGCCCTGACCACATATTGCATTGTAGTGATACTCCCTATCCATTATTTCATTGCTTTCTAACTTTCATCTTAACTCGCCACCAAAAATACGCCGGACCTCATGGAGTTTTATGGCAAATTACAATGGACTAGGCACCTTCCTCGGTTGCCGGGAACTCCGAAGAATGTATATAGGCACGAATTGGCGCTCTCTTCGCATGAGAAGTGTATGCCCACGATGGTAATCCCAAATATCCTGGACCAACCAAGATGGCTTTATCTGGCCCTAATCATTTGGGCCGGCTAAAATGAAGTTTCAGGTCCGTTATATTCATGATAATATATCTGATTGCCAGAATCTTTTTACTTTTCCTAGAATGCATTTTCTGTTTTAAGACAGTATTAGAGAGAATCATTTTCATTTGCAAAAATGAATATTTTGCCCGTAGTAAAATCATTTCAGATGAACTGCTTTTGATATTGATAAGGTAGTCATAATTAAAAGTAGCCGAGTCTGATCAAATGAAAACTTCAGTTTACTGAAACCTTTTTGGTAATGCACCTTTTTTGCAATACTGATCGGGAGGAAATCGTATTATTGTATAATACTTCATTCGCACTCCAAACTTTGGCGGAAAAGGATAAAAATATTAATTCTAACTTTCTCATCGTTTGTGGAAAATGATAGATTACCGAAAACATATGTTGGGTAAGCCAAGTGAACGAAATTATTATTATAGAATTAGAAAACCCCTTTTGATGAAAATATATTATAATTTGAACAAAAGGGCTGTTTTAAAAACTTCTGTCGTTCTCTTTCTTTCATTTAAGTAATATAACCTGTCCAATAATGAATTAAGTATCCAAGCATTAAGTACAAATCACCCGTATCATGTAAAAGAAAAAGTAAAATCCGATCAATTCATTTCGAGACATTGAATACTCTCAGAATGTTCGTTAATTCATGCATTTTATGATATATCTATTTGAAATGAAATCTCCGAACATGATGTTAATAGAATTACATACCCGGTGCGCACATACGAGCGCTAAATATTTTTTTATAATCTTTTATGGATACTTCATTTTCAAGACGTTTCGTTCGAAGTTATTGAGTTAGAAATAATCAAACAATTCAATTCAATCAGAAAAAAATACTTAAATATCAATTGGTTCCATGGAGATTCACTTAAGTTAATGGCAAGAGAGAGAGAGAGAAAAAAATAAGCGTTTGATAATATGGGAATAAAGTTAAAACACGGATGGGAGAGAAAAATAGGAGAGATTGATAATTCCAGTTGGCGGTTAGATTTGAATCAAATATCAGTAGATCAGTTGTATTTTATACAATAGTAATTTCACCGACAAAGGCGTTATTCAACAATGGCAAAATACCACACGACTCTTGTAATGCTACCAAGAGATTGGGACATTGTTTCTGGGGGTGATTAAGCAGAAATGTGATATGTCCCGCGAGCATTTTCATTAATGTTAAAACCTTGTTATTCTTGATAATATTAGTGTTAAAGCAAACTCCCCAGCTTCCCGCCACAAGGGATGGCCGGAGACCGCCCCCGGGAGAAACGAAGGTTTCACTGGCGCGCAAAATATGGCGTTTTAGGAAAGTATAGTTTTGCTTTTTCGTCCTCCCCTTTTTTTTTCCTGTCCCCGATCAGGCACAAAAAACAACAGGTAAGATGGCACAATTTGCTTGGTAGAAGGACTTATGATGAAGTGGAAGAAAGGAAAATAAGAATGTAAATGCACTTTTTAGGAGGAGAGAATTTGGCGTTGTAAATCAGTGGCTAATGGGCCTGCTTGGCTTCAGCTCTGTGAGAGAGTTCATAAAAGTACAAGCACTTGAAATGTGTGTTGTTGTGAAGTGCGGCTAGAGCGATGAATTGATACTGCCAGAGTTTTATGGGTGTGTGTGGGGCGGGGGGGTGGTCGGTGGGTTGATTTTTTAAATAGGCCACAAAAGAGAAAGTGGTTTGTGCTAAGTATTATGAACTTGGACGGGTTCACTCATTAAGAATTTTTAAAAAGGGATTGGGGTAACAATAATAATGGTGGCGAAAAATATGGATCATCTGTGAGTGTCTTGATGGTAAGTATAGTTAACCTTGCATAAGGAAAGGAATTCAATCTGATTATTATAGGGATAATGGATGTTGGTGAAACGCTTGAGTAGAAATTACACAATATGAATGTATAAAGTATATTTCCCGGGTAAAATTTGGTCCCATACACAGTAAAAAAAAAATTATACAACGCTGTTTACTATATGAACCTTACAATAATTGTTTAAACAGTTTAAACAACTGTTTAAATCTTAAGCAACAAAGTTTAATTTTCAATATCTAATTGTCAATAAATTAAACATGATTGTTTAAACGGTTAAACAAATACTGTAAGGTTCATATAGTAAACAGCGTTGTATAAAATCTTAAACAGCGTTTTTACTGTGTATGTGGTAAAGATATATGTTTGACATCTTCAGCAACAGTGTAAAGATTTACCATGAATTTGGTATCATTTAAACCAGCATATCCATGGTCGAGTTTACCCATTACCCAACATTTTAGCAAAGCTATTAAGGGTGTCAATCACCAGCTTGTGTTGGGCAAATAAATGATAATAATAAAGCCTGGTAAGGTGATAATTATCTACATATCTTCAGGGTCAATAGTTAAAGGTCAAGTCCACCCCAGAAAATGTTGATTTGAATATATAGAGAAAAATCAAACAAGCATAATGCTGAAAATTTGATCAAAATCGGATGTAAAATAAGAAAGTGATGACATTTTAAAGTTTCGCTTATTTTTCACAAAAAAGTTATATGCACAACTCAGTTATATGCAAATGAGAGAGTCGATGATGTCCATCACTCACTATTTCTTTTGTTTTTTATTGTTTGAATCATACAATATTTCAATTTTTACCAATTTGACATCAAGGACCAACTTAACTGAACCATAAAATGTTATAACAATGTTAATGCCGCATGTTCAGGGAGGAATAAAACTTTGTTTCACAGGACAATGAGGAGAAAATTAGAATATTTCATATTTCATATAATAAAATACAAAAGAAATAGTGAGTGAGTGATGTCATCAGTCCCCTCATTTGCATACCGACCAGGATGTGCATATAACTGTTTTGTAAAATTAAGCGAAACTTTAAAATGTCATAACTTTCTTATTTTACATCCGATTTTGATGAAATTTTCAGAGTTATGCTTGCTGGATTTTTCTCTTTTTATTCAAATCAACTTTTTGTTGGGGTGGACTTGTCCTTTAATCGGTAGGAGTAAAAGATCGAATACGTATTTTGCTTGGGTTAAGCTGGTTGATTGATCGGATGGAATGGGCTTGTCAACGAAGCTAAATTAAATTTGGTTTTGTTCCAAAAAGGTAATATCGGTTGAAATCATTCCCTGTTTAGAATAGATGCTTTATTGTGGAAAGTGGTATCATTTCAGTAAATACATTTTGAGTGTTCTCTTTTTCATTGATTCGGTATAAGGTACATTCCCGAATCGACATTACTGCATCGAACTGAGAAACGAATCTTTTGTTTCGTATATAGGACCCCCTCGGAAAAAAAATATTTAAGAAGAGGTGAATGATAAAAAAATTAAATGTATTTTGTGTATGGCGAGCAACGGATATTCAACACAATTCTCTTTAAGGTTAAATGCTTGGAGACTACTCTAATTTCAGTATCATATTATTTGTAATTATGAATATAAATTTATGAATTGGTTTGTTCGGATAAGGACGTGAATGAAAGATAGAAAGAGAGCGAGTCTGGAATACTGGCAGAGAGAGAATAATAAATATGAGTAGAGGTCATAGGTCACTATTTGTCAAAGATGGTACGGCTGAGTTGACTGTCATTATTTGTTTGGATTGTGACAGTTGTCTTCCTCGCGGTCATTTATCTAACCTACCTGACCCGAATGACTGGCGTAGCCACCTTCGTGACAAAGGGGCGGCCTTTCGAAATTGCGGGGGGGGGGGGGCTTTAATGGGTGAAATAGATAAGCCTACCCATGATATGTTTATCTTTATTGATGTTATTCAATGGAGAGAAAGACTATGATTAAACAAAAATTGCCAAAGATCAATGAGCTTGCATTTAATTGAAACATATTTTAACCAATTAACTTGTCATTTTACCTTAAAAAGGTTTTATATGAAATACCTATAGGCAACATCATCATAATCAAAAACAATTTGTACTTCACTAATATGTTTCGGGTGAACTACATAATCTTATAGGGTATATAGGCACGTTTTCTTGAATTTGTTATAAATATTCTTTATCATTATGTCTCCAATTTTGATCATAGAGGATAGAAATGAATTATAAGTTTGTTTTTACAGAGGGAAAATAAAGACCTTTAATATCATTGTTCTGGGAATTTAGAAGAAAAACATAGATGGGGATTACAAAAACCAAGCTTATAATTTTCATGTGATCATGATAATGCACCCTTTTAAATAAGTACCGCTCACTGACGATTCCACTGTTTCTATCTTTCATTCATCCGACAAAAAATCCCCCCTTTCCCTACATTCCTGTCTCCTCTGCTTCCGACAAAAATCATAAAATATGAGGTTGCGTTTAGAAGGAAAATAAATACAATATCAAATGGCTGTATCACTATCATTACATGGCTTCGAAAATGATAAATAGTCTCATATTGGTCATGTTGGTGATCCTTGGTTGGGGTTTGTGACAGTTGTGATTCATTTTGTTTTCCTTAAAGGAGAATGAAACCCTTGAAACCAGCTGAATCCATATCAAAGAGAAAAATCAAAGAAATCATTCATATAGATAAATTAGACGTAATAGATTCAAATAAAAAGATAATAAAAAGTCGTGGTTTTTGCACAGCCACATGTGCAAATGAGGCGGTCTGGCAATTCAAGGAATTACATAAAGAGGCATTTCAGGATTTTCTTTAAAAAAAATGCAAGAATACGGGAGATGACGAAAATACTACCCATTTTTAGTGTCAACAAAAGTATAAAAAAATGGAATGGGATGCGATTCTGGCCATGGTACAGAGCTTATATATAGACGTAAATCCGCTAATATTAAATATTCATATACTTTAAAAATGCAAGTTTATATTATTTTCCGCTATTAGGTGGTGATGGTATTATGAACATTTTCCCAAAAACTATTTATTGTAATTTGTAGCCCAGAATGAATAACATTACCATAAAGGATCCTACAAAACAAAATGGGTTCACTTATGATCTACTTACGACTTTTATACGTCAAATACGTGAAATTAAATCGAGTTTTCCTGATGGTTTGATTAACTTAATTAATTTCAATAGGCTGATTCAAGAATGAAACGAGAAAATAAGACTGAAACAACAACAGATCACGCAATCCATCAATAAGGCTTATTGAGTCAAAATGTCATAATTATTTGGCCCGTTTTTTTGCTCTAGGGGTAGATTAGACAAGTCGAGTTGTTTCATTCTAACCCGTTCCCTGCCCGGGGGAGTGATACCGATCATTCGCCCTACCTTAGCCAATTCGAATTCACCTCAAACACTTGTAATACCAACTAAACCACTTCCCCGATGTTTCAAGTACAAACAATCGCATCGTAATTGCACAATATTGCATCTCTCACGAATTTTACTTTCATTGATGTAATTATATTGGAAGGGGTCGGGATGGTGGCGGATAACTGAGGTGCCTGCTCGCAGCGCCAAAAAAATATGAAATGGCAGGAACGCGTTGCGTGATCTCGTACGCACTCGTCGCGTCGCGAGGCGATCGCCTGGAGTTATGTTTGCGCGGAATTAGTGAGGCTTTGACTAATCGGACAGGAATTAGATGTTTTTTAGAAGACAATCGGTCAAGAAATGGAAGGCGATGAAGAAGACGAGGATGAGGTGATCATTGAGTAAAGTGGGGGATGAGGAGAAGGCAGTGGCGTAGCTAGGATTTTTTTCCTGGGGGGGCACTGGGGGGTCCTTGCTTTTTCAGGGGGGGCACCATTTTTTCGGTGTGTGTGTTTATGTGTCACAAGGGCGGATCCGACTTTCGCCAATAGGGGACGGTGCCCGAAATTATCTTCACCTATATTTTCCCCGATCAGTCACTTCTTAGTTTTATTCTTATAAAACAACATTAACATGAAATAAGCCTTATAAAAAGTGCGAGCGCGAAGCGCGAGCGATTTTTTTTAATAACTTTTATGTATTTTGTCCTGAAAATTTAATATTCTGGGCAATGTTATGTATGATCCTGAACAAGATTCGTATGTAACTAGATGGTTACTGCGAACGCCAAGCGCGAGCAGAAATTTTTATTACCTGTTCTAGCATTATCGAAAAGGGACCTGTTAAGGACTGCTTACAGTTACCCACGAAGACGGTATATATTTCGATAATGCGAGCGCGAAGCGCGAGCAAATTTTTTTAACATTCCGACCTAAAAATGGTCATTCTAAGCACTTTTTGTATTAATAAATGGGATAGGTATGTAACTAAACAATTGATGCGAGCGCGAAGCGCGAGAGGTAGAAAATTTAGATTTCAGACCTAAAAGCGGGACACTCTATTCATATTTTGTAAATCATAAATAGGATATAGTTGATTGGGTATCATTAATAATGCGATCATGAAGCGTGAGCAGACAATTATTGATATTCTGACGTGAAACTGGATAATTTAAGTACATTTTAAATAAAGAACATGCAGGCCACCGCGCATGTTTTAGATTTAGACCTAGAATCTGGGCATTCTGAATACATTTGTTTAATGGAACATTATGGAATACACCTAGACAATATGAACTTGGCAAATCAAACAATGTGACCACGCAGCGTGAGCTTAAAATGCTGATATGTAGACCATAAAAACAAACATTTTACAGAGCACTTAAATTTGTAAATGAAAAAAATAATGAAAGCTCGATGTCCGAGCTAAAATATGTTATGTATATAGACTTCAAAACTTGCTCCATATCAGCCTATTGAGCAAGATATGAATCTCATCGAACAGGCAATTCTGGCGCGAAGCGCAAGCAAAAATTTTATATGGTAACATGAAAGATTTTTTTTTGCAAGTCTTCCCCTCACATTATTTCATTCACTCGTCTTCCTCTTCCTTTTTGTTCTTCTGTCTTTCTTCTTTTTTCTTTTTTTCTTTTCTTCTTTCTCCCTTTTTTTTTTGCTCTGCCAATTTTTTTCAGGGGGGGGGGGCACCTGGGGGGGCACACCAAATCTCAGGGGGGGGCACGTGCCCCCCCATGCCCCCCCGTAGCTACGCCACTGGGAGAAGGGCGATGAAAGAGAGATACTGATCACGTGATTTGATGAAAATCAGGTGATGTATACTCTTTCGTTGGAAGAAAAAAAAAATGATGGTGATGATGATTGATGAGAAAGGAGTACCAATGATGACGACGATGATGGGGGTGATAATGGTGATGATGGTGAAAGTGCATGATAAGATGGTGGTGGCACTAGTGTTTTACCAAAAGAATAACAATTGTGATTGCAATGATGTTCGTCGTGACAATGACCAAAGTGATAGGCCCAAACAATGAATGTTAATGATAATTAAAATATTATGATAATCAACTGTGGTAATTCTGTTCGCTTCTAGTAACATTAGGATGATATATTAAGCTTTATTTACATTTGGCATTAAAAAAAGAAATAACATTTTTTCTGTGTCGAGCTATGGTTGTTCTTTCCTTTTGCAAATGAGTAAAACTGATCTGATCTTCCTGTAAAATAAGTTATGTTGAGGGAGAACATGAGCTTTTAACATTGAATAGTTAATAAAACCAATCGATACAGTATAGTATTTTTTCATTTTTTTAATGAAGACCCTCTTTTGCGTGAAATATTACTTGTATGCTCGATACATTGCATGATTAAAAATAAATAATAAAACCTAAATTAAAAGGAAGCGACGAAGATGAGGAGAGACGTAGACAAAGACAATACAAAGAGTGGAGTGTCCTTTTCTAATTATGAAATTACAGACGACCTTTCTTTTCTTTCGCATGAAAATGATATATAGATTTTGTTCAGTTCAATGAATAGATTATCCCTTTTATAGGCTTAGGAACGGTGGAAGGGTGACAGACAGGCTTCCCCCATTCATCATATTCAGACTTGCTTCAGATTACACTGTGATATTAAATAACCATGCACACGCACACCACCATCATAGAAAATAATGCGTTTCTACAAGAATCCAAAATCATTTGATAAACTGAAACGAATTTTTATTTGTATATGTTTTTTTTTAAATCTTGGTATCTTTAATTAGTCAGACAACAATGGCCATTTGCAGAGCATGTGTTAGTACTATGTCTTGATCTTGAAGAAAAATCAAAATTATTCTACGAGTTACGAGGAAAATGTTCTACACTCGAAATAATATGACTTGTTTTTTAATATTCCTTTTATATTCATGATCAATTTACCAAAATAATGACTCATGACGTTTAAGTAAAAACAGAGTAAACATGTAAATGTACAAGGGGTTTCTGTTAAACGAAAAAAAAATCTCATTTAAGTTTAAATTTATTTCAAGTAATGTTGTTCTTTTGTGAGTCGGGTGTATTTTTTATGCTAAAGTGTTTGTAGCTATTTGTAATCTTATAATATATTCAACATGTAAAGCCAGTGACTAATCCAATGGCTTGAAAAGGCTCACTCATTTCACTTATAATAAAATAATAAAGATGGAAGCATGGTATGGGATACATTTGATAACCCCAAATTAACCTACTGTATTATATCGACCTCGGTTTCAATCATTTCAATATCAAATAATAACGCATTGTAAGTAACGTGATAAGACTTTGTCTATTTGCAAAATTCATTCAATTCTTTTTCGTCAAAACTATATTTCGGCGATTATCTTCAATAATGATGAATGATAAAGATTGTGTTATTTATATTTCTGAGACTGGTATTTGTGGAAATTTCCATCAAACGCAGTCATAAAACGCTATTTTATTGAAAAAGATGGAAACTTAGCAGCTATTAAGTGATACTTAAATCAAGGAAACTAATATATCGTGAATACAATTTTAATCATCAGCTCACTAAAAGAAATACAAGCCTATTTATTGCTACATATTAAAAATTAAACAATAAAACCCACACACACATACACGAACACACTCGTATCCTTATTTAAGGCCGAGTATGAATGGGTGCGTGACGGGAGTTAATGTGTGAATGTAAAACTTCGTATCATTTTAAAGTATTATTATCTCTTCTTGTATATACTAAATATCATTTTACACGTTCATGTTTTTTATTGCTGTAAAAACGCTGTTTAAAATTTTAAGCACGTCGTTTAAGCCTGTCACTCTAACAACTACTGTTTAAACTTTTTAAACAGCTGTTTAAACTTTTTAAACAAGTTGGTTAAAAAGTTTAAACAATTACAAAACAGTTTAAACAACCTGTTGTTAAAGTGACAGGCTTAAACAACGTTCTATTTGTTTTTTACTGTGTATATTCACTGTGTATTTACAGACAGTTCCTTTAAAAGGGAAAAGCTCAATACTTTAATATATACCCTGTATTAAAAACAATAAATATAATTCTATAAATTGAACAATCCTAGTGCATACCATGAATATTTCCTTGCAGCTGCTCGGTTTCAATTTAATAAGTAATTTACAACAATGAAATGGATCAGATAAGATAACTAACTTTGATGATTTACTTTATCGACCATTGGTTAGACACAATCCCGGTTACTACAAAGGTAACCAGCGCTATCCGCCAAACCGTAGGCGATCTGCATTTCCGCTGCGACACTTAGCTTATTCAATCGATCTGTGTTCGATGCAGCTATCGTCATTCGATCCGTAGGTGCGAAGGCAAATATCCATCAATGAATTAAATAAAACTCGCTGATTACAAAATTTGAAAGAGTGAAAATATTTCACGCCACGTAACACTTCTCTCCTATACTTTTGTTTCGAGTATTAGTTATTAGCTATGTTAGAAGACACAAGCCGTTACTGAAAAAAATATAATCATTACCAGTGGGTCTACCATGCCTATGGAATGTGATTGAAGATTACCTGAGAAGTAATGTGGATTTACAAATGCACGAGTCCATCTTGGTTCTTAATTTTTTTTTACATATTGGCAATTGGGGAATGAACAAACAAACTTTATCGAAAATTGCGATTTTATGCGACTAAAACGGTAATGCAATGAGGTAGAGAATTGTATTTAATGACTACATAATGCTTGGTGATACTGGATTATTAGAATCCCTCTTAATAAATATTTATATGCATACATAAACTACTATTATTATTTATATATATTTATTTTATTTTGTTTTATTTATTTTATACTGCAGGGTAGGCCTGTTCAGTTCTTAAAACTGCTTTACAAAGGCGCCCTGCAGTTTAAAATACATGTCAAGATAACTATGAACAACAACAAACAACATCAAAAATACAACATACAAAATATCTAACATCAGAAACAATTAACACCAAAATATAGAGTGGGAAGTGACAAATTATACATACATAGCATTGTAAATCAATGGAATATCATTTTGCTCTTTATCAATTCGTATGAAAGGCTTTGCATAATTTTTTAAAAACTAACAAGGAGGTACAAACTTGTAAATTTGAAGGAAGTGCATTAAATAATTTGGGTCCGACATATGCGAAAGATTTTCTTTTATGTTCAATTCTAGCTTTGGGAAGCTGAAGGGGGCATCGTAAAGAATACCGTGTCCTGTATTTCACGGGCCGTTTACATACTAAAGGTTTTAAATAATTTGGAACTAAATTATTAATTATTTTATATACAAGAACACAATACTGATATTTTATACGCTGATCTACTGATTGCCACTTCAGTGACTGCAACAAAGAAATTTGTGATGTATTATAATCTTTTTTCAAAAGCATTCTGGCATATTTATTTTGAAGTTTTTGTATCTTATCTAAATGTATTTTTGCACTGCTTCCCCAAGATGTAATACAGTAATCAATGTAAGGTAAAATCATAGAAAAGTACAGCTTCTTATATGCAATAATTGTATGTGTGCTTGGCATAAAAACGAGATAGAAAATAAATATCTATCATATATGGTGTTCCTCGCTATTCAATATCGAGTACAAATTACAGATTGCATAGGCAGTTATCTTATATTATTATCTTACATAAATCGATTCTTTAAAAAAATAGAATTGACATGTCAATTTATACTATTATGTAAAAACATGAACACCAGATGTTCCTTATAAATCATTGTATTATTTATAATTAACATTTAAGATTAAATGTCAGAGGTCTTTAGCCATTACTCTGAGTGGTATGTATCCGTACAATTTTCAATAATTACAGAAAAAAATGATGAAAAATATAGATACAATTATTTTTTATACAAAATAATCTTCTTAGAAAATCTGGACTACAGAAACTGATAAAATCACTGGTTGCCGGTATATCTAATTGTAACCAACTGATTAAATGACAATTTGGAAATAAAAGTATACTATGTTTTATCTGGCGTTTTTTTTCAATTAGTATAATCTTTGGCTGGGAAATGTTTGAGAATGAACAGGAATAAAACAACAAGAATGCAACAAAGAAGATATATATATATAATGTGAGAAATTCTACATGTACAACAGCTTTGGCAACTTTCCGAAGGGCAGATAGCTCTGAGGAACCTTGATTCAAGCTACGCCTACCATTGTTATCTTCATTCATTCCTTTCACAATATACATATATATATTTTTTTTGGAGGGGGGAGGGGGGGGGTAGAATATTGTATACTAGTATGAAACTTTGAAAAGGTACAAATTTAAGTCAATAATGGGCATTCTTGGCTCTTCTATCAAACACTATAGATAATACTCACATTGTATTCTTTGCCAAAAAGCACTTAATAAATCCAGCTTTTTATATTACTTATTATCATTATTATTATTATTGACATTATCATCATCATTATCATCATAAAAGTATCACTACTGCGATGTTGTGCTTACACAAATTTACGAGTCTGATAAATCAAAACGCAATATCACTTTTAATTTTACCTATAATCTTTTTTCAATATTATTTTCCTTCAATTCAGAATTTACATCAGTGCTCATTATACGATGCCAGAATTAATAAATATGACTCGAGTCGAAGTTGGCTACTTTAACCCTAATGACATTTGTCAGCCCTCGTTTCTTGGCGGACAACGCTTTGGTCAGCAATGGTCTGACTATACTGCTGGGTATATTTCCGGTCAATGGTCAAGTTGTCCGGAGTCAAGAAGGTGAAAATAGGACAATCTGTCGATATTTGCCTAAAGAGGCGAAGAAAAGATGCGGTCATTATTGACCATTAGGTTCGTAAAGCTTTCTTGGTGATTAGTTAAATGCTCACTATACTAATTTCCTGCCAAGTCACTAAGTAACCGTCGACAGAAATATATTCAGCCTAACAATTCAAGGATTTATTTAATTGCTTTATTTTTATTTATTCCTATTGATTAATTCATTCATTATTTTTCATTTCAAACTTCCTCTTCACCAAAAGTATCAGAAACTTCACAAGATGGGAGAAGGGAACAACGTGGAGAAAGAAATTATCGTGTGCATCTCCTTTTGAATAACCTTCTAATTTTCTGCTACGTCACGCACCCTGCAAAATTACTTTATCAATGTTACCAGAAATTATCATAAAGTGAATTAACGTGATTTGGTCAATATGGATGTGGAGATATTGCCCTTTGTCCGTTGTTAACGTTTAGACGGCGGGAATATTTACTGAGAAGCATGGTAAACCTTCTAATTTTATGCTACGTCACGGACCCTGCAAAATTACTTTATCAATGATACCATAAATTATTATCATAAAGTGAAATCACGTGATGTTATCACTATGGATGTGGAAATGTTGCCCTTTGTCCGTTGTTAACGTTTAAACGACGGGAATATCTACTGAGAAGCATTGTAAACACAATGAACATAATAAAAGCAGATGAAACTTTTGTAACTGATAAATTTGAAATATTATTAGCAGATAACGACGAGGTAGGTCGAACACGTACTGATTTAAATAATATATACATATCCTAAAATAGATGCAATATTTGAACATCCAGATATAAACTTAATTCAAATATACCAGTACTCGAACTGTGGCAGGCTTTACTAACTGGAAAAGGTAAACTAACGATGACCTTCCCCATGAAGATATTTACCGAACAAGTTCAAGTGGTTATTTAAAAAACAAATAAATAGATCGCCAAATCCATCATAAATAATGCAATTAAATTATCAAGGGGTTTTCCCCATGGGGTTTAATTGCGTGAAAGGTTTACTTCGAATAAATTGACTTTATTTGGCCTCAATGTACCTGAATGAAGCCCGTCCTACACTTAACTGAAAAAAATAATCATCCTGTACGTTTTCTACACACCCAATATATTAGTGATTTTATGATATTCATATAGTCTAAGTCTAGTAAAATATGTGATATACGCGTGCATTTTTATTTATGTAAATATTGGCACTATATCAAGTATACACCTGTCATAAATGGCATTAAATATCAATGCGCGTATGTTCAAATGCAATCCATGACCTAATAAATACCATACAAATGACATGAATTTAATTTGCTGTCTTGCTTTTAACGTGTAATTTCAACATACTTTTCAAATGATATCGCCCTGTTTAGCAAATATCAACTTCAAATAATATGTCTTGCTTTTGCGGTAAAGTAATGTGTCAAGTCTACACCCGCGAACAATACGTTAACAATGGGATGAATTAACGTGGCAGATACAAACCGCACAATCTCTTTACGAAGATATAGGTCTCTCGACAGTTTTGATACGTTTAAAGTTATAAAAAAAATCTGTTCTTCTGTTTAAAAGTTTTTACAATAAATTGGTGTTTTAACAATCCTAATATATTGGTTTAACAATGGGCCAGAAATAACTGGCGGGAATACTTATTAATTTATATAATTATGAAATCGTACGCATATTTCCTGATTTTACAGGGTTTCCATTCATTCGAAACTCTTTTTCCAAAAAAAAATAATGATTCTCAAGCAATATTGATTAGAAAAAAATATTAGAAATTAACCTCACTTCACTCAGTGGACATGCTAGATTTTGGCCAGATATGGTGGCAGACTCTCACGCAAAAGCTATTTCATACATTTCATCACCCACTAATCAAACCTTTATAAAATATTCAAGAGTTCAAGAAAGCGAAACATTTACAAAACAGTGTTTAAGTGTGATTTGTAAGTGTAAGTGTAATATTACCAACGTTTTCTGAATACAAAAATCTGTGTTTCATGAATATGAGTTCCCTTTTCTAGTTAAGAGTTTCTTTGGTTACATGAATAAATATTAAAATGACCATGATTCATTGACTCATATTAATCAGTTAATATCAAAACAGTGATATACCTTCATAGCAGTAATGATCACTGTCCATAAACGTTACACGACTTTTTAGATTTAAGGCCTCCATTTTTCTCCCTTTTTTGTTTATTGCGGGGCTATCAAATTGTACTCTAACAATATTTCGTGTAGAGTAATCCATAGTTTGTTCTAGTACATTGGGTATATTTCAGAATCTTTCCAAAATTCTTTACCACACCTTGCCATACTTCTGGATGGAAACACCCGGCTTGAAAGATCTGTCTGTTGAGATTTTATTAGGATCAGCCAGTTTTGCACAATATGAGCTTGAACTTAGGCCCTTTAGGGATGTTTTATTCTGGTTAGTTATCATGGTAATGAAATATGTTAGTAGGTTTATAAGAAGGACAAGATTCGTTCGTCCGGAAAATGAATTTTACAGCAGATGGTTATTGATCCAAAGTCAAAGATATAGGAGAATTTAATGGTAAGAGCAACGGAAGTTTTAACATTCATCTTCTTGTCATCAGGGATTGATATTCCTGCAACAAAAACATTAGCAATCAAAAGGTTCCACATGAATTCCAACCCAGTGGATCTAGATAGAGTAAAAAAGAAAACGATATTGATTGACCTACCTTGTTGGGTTTGTCCTTGTTCTGATTGTTGCTGGTTCCTGTAGGGGTCAAACCCTTTATGAGTCTGGACAGCAATCCCATTCATGGCGTAGATAGCACCGTCGGATGTCTCGTAATAAAGTCCAAGTTCCTTCGCTTCATTCTCTTCTTGCGCCTGTTGTCTTCTGAGGGCCACTTGGGCGGCCATCACCCTCTGCCTCTCCGCTATCAGGGTACACTTGGCGCAGATGCAGTCACGCCATCGACAGTATCTCTTGTGGCCTTTGAGCGCCGACACCACCCCGTGGTTGCGGCACCGGGCGCACTTGGGCGTGCGAGGGTAAGGCTTCTCGGCTCGGAGCAGCATCCCAGTCGAACCGGACGGTGGCGGCATGCCCGATTGGTGGAGGTGATGATGGGCGGGACGGTGGATGTGGTGGCCGGGCTGGAGCTGGGGAGGAACCACGGGCATGTCGGTGGGTGATGTAGTAGTATGCGGCGGATGTGAGTGCGTTGATGGGTCGCTTGGACCTCCAAGATTCATGGCACGGTGTCAACTCCAGAGAAAAGAATAAAATGAATAAAAGCCTCACAAACCTTAGTTTCAGTTCGTCAAATCAAACATGAATTAATACATTCATTCAGTGAAAATATCATATTATAACGCAGGATGCAATGAACTTAGTCTTTGCAATTGCCTTTTGAATTCAGTGTCCAAGAAATGTCGTTCCAAATCAAACTATCTTCCCGATTGGAATACCAAGTGGCAAGAAATACCATTACCAAAATGTTCCGAATAAGAGATGGTAAACGAATTGTTTACAAAACAAATCTGAGGCATCCAGCCTGTGCAATGGTCACTTTTGAAAGATCTGTCCGCACTCCGATAGACACATCAACATATCAAAAGACACTCGAGAGGAGGAACCGCACTAACTTGACACACATGTATATAACTTGAGTCTCATTTGCCTCTTGGTAGTACACACACGCACACACACACCCTTATACACAACCAATGTCTACCCCGTACCATATTCTCCAAAACGCGTGCCCCAATGCCCAACTATGCATGCATATGCCACTGTCGATACCAGATTCCTTATAACGCGGTCGTTGATTGGTCAGACCACACGCTGAGTCGCCGACTGGTCTGCGATGAATACTTGTGACGTCATCATTTCTTCTCCCTTGTTTTTTGGTATCTTGTAAGTATTTTTTACGCGCGTGTGACAACGAGATTGATTTAACATGCTAAATAGCATTACCATCTTATCAATTCTGAAGAAAAATTACAGTTGACACGCAAATTATTTGATTCTTTGACCTCTAAGTCGCCTGTGCTTCAAAATGGTGTTAAAAAGCAATCTCAGAACTTTATCACCTTACCCCACAAAAATTACCCCGTGAAATTCATTGGTTCGTATACATCATTTTTTCATAACAAAATTCTGGACAAGAAAATACATATCTAAAATTTGACATCAAAATAATGAACAATACTAGTAATAATTATAAATCATCAAATATATTGTACATAAATTTAAGTGATATTTTCTGTTGCACAATTAAAAAGGATGGTTGCAAGGGTCGTCACAAAAGCAAAGCTTGACAGCCATCTACGTCTACTACTACTTTGACTACTGTTTCTACTACTACTACTACTACTACTACTACTACTACTACTACTACTACTTTGACTACTACTACTACTACTACTACTACTACTACCACTACTACTACTACTACTACTACTACTACTACTACTACTTCTACTACTTCTACTACTACCACTACTACTACTACTACTACTACTACTTCTACTTATACTACTACTACTACTACTACTACTACTACTACTACTACTACTACTACTACTACTAGCCTACTACTACTACTACTACTGCTACTACTACTAATGCTACTACTACTACTACTACTACTACTACTTCTACTACTACTACTACCACTACTACTACTACTACTACTACTACTACTAGCCTACTTCTACTTCTACTTCTACTACTTCTACTACTACTACTACTACTACTTCTACTTCTACCACTACTACTACTACTACTACTACTACTACTACTACTACTAGCCTACTACTACTACTACTACTACTTCTACTACTACTACTACTACTACTTCTACTTTTACTACTATACTACTACTACCACCACTATTTCTACTACTACTACTACTACTACTGCTACTTCTTCTACTTCTACTACTACTACTACTACTTCTACTTCTACTACTACTACTACTACTTCTACTTCTACTTCTACTACTACTACTAGCCTACTTCTACTTCTACTACTAATACTACTACTACTACTACTACTACTACTACTTCTACTACTACTACTACTACTACTACTTCTACTTCTACTACTATACTACTACTACCACCACTATTTCTACTACTACTACTACTACTACTACTACTACTACTACTACTACTACTACTACTTCTTCTACTTCTACTACTACTACTACTACTTCTACTTCTACTACTACTACTACTTCTACTTCTACTTCTACTACTACTTCTACTACTACTACTACTACTTCTTCTTCTACTTCTACTACTATACTACTACTACCACCACTATTTCTACTACTACTACTACTACTACTACTACTACTACTTATTCTACTTCTACTACTACTACTACTACTTCTACTTCTACTACTACTACTACTACTACTTCTACTTCTACTTCTACTACTACTTCTACTTCTACTTCTACTACTACTACTACTACTACATTTACTACTTCTGTTGTTACTACTATTACCACTATTATTCACACTACTTTTAGTAGTAGTAGAAGTGGTAACGGTAAAAGTAGTAGTAGTTACTACCACTACTACTACTACTACTACTACTACTACTACTACTACTACTACTACTACTACTACCACTACTACTATTACTACTACTAATAATATTTCTACTATTATTACAGTTGACCTTCTACTTTTACTTTTACATCCACCACTACTTGTACATTTACTGCTTCAACATCTAACATTACATCTAATGCTACTTTGTAATTGCAGCAAACAAAATAAGTTAATGATACATGTGGATGCCAATCACATCTACTGTTATTTCTCAGTGACAATTTACATCGCGAAGTCACAATAAGGAAATTAACATAAACAAAAAAAAACTTGATCGCTGAGGTCGACCATGCATGCTCCCCCTTCCGGTTTTATTTCTTAGGAGACATCAGTGGCGTAGACAAGGGAGTCAAACATTTTGAGGGGACCGGACAAGGCGTATGTGGCCAAATTCGCAAAGAGATGTAGGCGCGCGAATCGAACGAGCAAATTAATGTTTACATTCCTAATCCAAAAATTAAATTTGTGATTAATTTAAATCACATAATATTCAGCATATAATATCATATTCACCCCTTTCCTTTCCTTTTCCCTTTTTTTCTTGGTCGTGAGAATTTCGGGGTGCATGGTCCTCGAGCACGCCATGAGTATGCCAATGCGTGTCAGATATGGGTACGTAGAGTCCCCATTTTCATCATTCTAAAAAGGAAATCCCGTGTTCTGTGATTTTTTTTAGTGAGGGTGCTGTTGTAAATTTGAAAAGAAAAAAAAGGGTTACACTACACTTGAAGTCACATTATTGGTCCCGATAAATTTTAAAAGCACAAAAAACCCAAATAATAATAATTAAAGAAAAATGAAAAAAAAAATAGATAAATAAGAAAAAGGAAATTTTCACTACACAATGAAAGTCATTTGGGTTGAAGGCCTATTTTTCCATATTGTCACACCTTCCAAATTCCAGGGGGTGCTGCCTATGGAAAATAATACATGTAGCAACTCCAGCACCCCCGTTTCCCATGGCCATTGTTATTGTTCTAAAATCTATATAACGAAACAATTATAAATCGAACGATCTGTTAAAAAAAATATATGATAATGCATTCTTTGTTTTTATTCTAGACAGGTTTTAATAAAATTTTCTGCTCATGAACGGTTTTGTTTAATAATAATTGCATTGCAATTTTGTAATTACTTTGTAATTTACGCTATTTATGGAATATTTCAATTTGCACAAATTTGTGAAAAAAAGACCATTTTATTTAAACAACAGTCAAGATGAGGAAAATATTGAAAGCCATATTTAATATGATAAAATACAAAGGAAATAGTAAAACTATACGGCATGATGGGCTCTTTTATTGCATATCATGCGTGTTTGGCTTGTTTTGTTTTAAAATTCCACAACTTTTTTATGTTACATCTGATGTTGATGAAATTTCTAGCATTTTACATGTAATGTTTTATTAAAGCAACGTTTTTTGGTCGGGGAAGAAAACTAAATCGAAGTGAACTTCACATTTAAGGAAATAACTATTGAATACTTCCACATCCTTCTCAATACCTCTCAATCTCTCTCTCTGTATCTCTTTCACTCATTCTCTCCCTTCTCTCTCTCTCTAGCCCACATTCTCGATTATTTTCTTCGCAGGTATATGTTGTCAAAAAATGGCAGGTTAAAAACAAGCGGTCTACTCGACGCTAAGAAAACACGGCTCATGCCTAGAGCGCAAATCGCACGAAACCCGTGTTATGGTTAGAATACGGATATAATTTGTATAAGGGTTTGAAATAGGATCAAAACTGACCCATACTCTGCTCCGCCGAGCAAAAAATATGAACCAAACTCGTGGAGCAGGAAACCTCCAGGCTAGGAACCCTCTATATTTCCCTCTCCCTTTTCCCCCACTGTCTGCCATTCCTTTTTCTTGCACTATTTTTTTTTCTCGTAGACTTAGAGAGAGAAAAAAAAGCCAAGTTCGAATGTACTTTATTTCCTCTGCTGTGCATACATCACTATTCGTTTCCTTTTTGTGGTTGTTTCTATCTATAAGAAAAAAGACCAAGAACCTTCGTGCAAAGGAGGGATTGATTGGCAGAAAATGACTTCCGATGCAAGGGAGAGAATGTGCTAAGACTGTAGTCCGACCTACCGATACAGACTGTTGCAAAATCCCAAACTGGGGGCATTATAGACACTGGGAAAGGTCGAGAAAAGTTGGGTCAGTCAGCGCGGGCAAATTTTAGTAACAGGAAAGGGAAGATGCCGTATCCAGTGGTGAGCATGCATAGGCCTAATTAAATGGGGAATTTTATCTTCGAATCTTCAGGAAAGGAGGATGACTTTTACTTTTAGCAACATTAAATTGATTTTACGTGACAATGTTGCGGATCATGCCGACTGCTTCACCAGTATGTTATAAATAAAATCATTTTCAAGTTACCTGTAAAAGGGATGGTTAGAAAAATCGTACGAAAATTTGCAGATGAGTGATTAAAATGCAATTACTGATTGATTTTTTTGTATTGTTACTTTTGCCATAATGATACACGCAGTAACACATTACATAGTAACGTCGTTTCATAAGCAAAGCTGAACGGACAGACGACATCTGTCTACACTATTTTTGTCTCACTTTCTACGCGGGAAAATTATCACGCCGGTGGGTTAAGCGCAGTTAATACCCAGTTCAACTTGCTCGCCGTACTTGAAATAATAAAGGCATGCAACAGGCTCTTTTCAACGCCTTCATTATGAAGTTGTTTCAGTTATTCTTTTCATCCGAACTTTGCTTTTATTCCCTGTAGCAAAAACAGCCCGGCTGTGTCCATCTTGTCTTTTTTATATTTTGAGGTTATGTGTTGAACGATTGATGTAGAGTACAACGGGCGTCATTAACTCACAGATCATCTACAAGAGAAATTGATTTTCAATTTCTGTTATTGATCTCTCGTCCTCTTTTTGTATGTTATGATTATGAAGCTCTTAAAAAAAATAACTTTCTTCCTTTAAAACTTGGTTGTTCGAACCCATGGAAGCAAAGGACTCCCGTTATAAGTTAAGTTATATATTTTACATGGACCGATTAACAGAGCTTGTTCCATCCACGTACATAATGGATGTTCCATAAAGTGTATCTTATAACATTACTTAAAACTGTCTTAAGATTTGGATAAAAGATGAATAATGTTGATTTAAAAGGATGTTTAGCTAATAAAATTTCCCAAACTTACAAGAGTCTAGAGCCTTGAATCCATTGTTTCGCCATTGATTCTATGTGAAAATTTGAATCCCATTGTGGCCCTCGAAGATATTGGCTCTCTGAGCAATGTTTTTATTCCTCTTTAGAGAAGGGCAGTGTGAACACTTTTTAGTCGTATATCGTAGAGCTACAGCAAATATTAAATATTGAAATTATCTGCCCATTTCAAGTTTTTGTTTGGCGTGCAAGACGATAGAGAATAAAAACCAAAACCCAAGAAGAGAAACAATCTTATTGGAAAGAGTAAAATGAGAGGAAAAATTAAAAAAAGTTTTTTAAATTGTTCCTCTCATTTTACTCTTTCCAATAAGATTGCTTCATTAAAAAAAGTTTTCTGAATTGTTCCTCTCATTTTACTCTTTCCAATAAGATTGCTTCTCTTCTTGGGTTTTGGTTTCCTTTAGGCTACTTATTTATTATTATTTTTGTTATGATTTTAAATTATTTTATTTTTTATACATCTTCTTATCATTTTGTTTTACCTCTTTTGATTTATATGAATATTTTCATTTATCTTTATGGATTGATTTATCTTTGTTTATTTACTTCTATTATTCATTTCATATTCATAGTTATCCTTTTATTATTATCTTTTTGAAATGTATTTATTCATATATTTTTGTTTCTTTATTTCTTTACTTTATTCTATTTCTTATTTATTTATTTTTGGGGTGGGCCTTCAAAACCGATGCAACATTGGGATGGACTTCGCCCTCTACAGGAACTTTGCCAAACTGTCAAGAAATCACTTATAAAAATGACCACCATCATTGTATGTCACTCATCTTCAACCATTCCCAAACCCTATCATTATCTTCTATTCACCTGTGATCCCAAGGATTGGCACCATCAAATAGCAACAATTACTGCCATGAGGTGAAAGAAGAAAAAAATATACAGCCAAGGAGAAAACCTCTTTCACCACCTTCAACAGTTCATCTTTCGCTCCCACAAAATCCATTATTTACGGCGTCTACAAATCGTAAACACTTAACGAAAATTCCGAATAGCCTTTGTCAGAAAAAGTGCTGGTTATCCACTGTCGTTGAATGGGGTTGACTCTTGCGCGCCGTCATTTACCTTGATGGGCGCTTGGTCAACACCCCTCACAAACATACTTTCTCACCCTTAACGATTACACCCACGTCTAATGATAGTTAATGACCAGCGTTTGATACACAATCCTGTCAAATTAATCACAAAGGCTTCTCATCAAAGAAGTGGAAATGGAAGAGGATTTGTGGCCCAAAGACTGGTATTCTTGCGCTCTGGACGGGATTGAAAAGTGATAAGTCTGTCAGTGTCTGAAAAGGAATGAAATCAGATTTCTCCCAAGTGATTTTTGGAGAAGAGGAAGAGTACATGAGGTGTCATACAATTGTTATTGTCATGATTTCATCAAATATGTATTCAAATGTCGACGATTTCTATTTATAGAACGTAAAATCAATATCCACTGCCTCGTGGACATGTCTTGTAGCCTATTAACAATAAAATATGTTTTCTCTTAATACCATTTCATTACATTAAACACTGCAAACACATTGATAACATTATCAAATGATTACCGCAAACGCACTTTATCTACTACAAGTTGTGAAATCTATTTAAAACTAAAAACTAAAAAACTTGCCTGAGAATGATTTTTTTCCCCTCGATAATCTATAACCTCTCAATCTTGGAGCAAGGCACTTTGCGTCGATTTTTCTAGATTCATTCTTCCTTACTTTCTGATTAATCTATCTGGTAATATTAATCCTAAATCTTTAAAATAAAATACATAATACAGTATCGTCTATATTTGCGTTCTGGGATTGTAGAATTTTTGGTGTTGTGTTTAACGAGTAAGACTTTCGTTAAAAAGTAACTTGAGTATAAATGCTTACGTTGTTGCAAGGGTTTGAAGTAAATTGCTTCCGTACGGGTACTCGAGAAACCATTACCATTCTTTGGGATAAACATCATTTTGCTCCTCCCTACAAATTAGGGGGCTATCAGAGTGTCCAGTGTCCTTTCAACGAGGTATTCATGGTCCAAATTGAGGGGGGTTGAACCGATAACAGAGGGCCCAGGACACCGTGACGGGAGGAGTGATAGTTCGACAATGGAAGACCACCGGGGCAAAATGTGTCGAATTGGAAGTTCTTTGTGCGCGAAGAAAACAACCATTGTGACTTGACAAATCAGTGACAGACGTGAAGTGTTACCAAACGAGAAATAGATTTAGGATTACCTCCCCCCCCCCTTAGCAAAAGTATGGACCAAAATGAATCTTATACACTTACAAACACACGCGTATGACATACCAAGGAGATATCTCTTTGAACATACGGGAAAAAAATAAGTATAGTTTTAGGCCTACATACATCCATATAGATAAATTAGACGTAATAGATTCAAATAAAAAGATAATAAAAAGCCGTGGTTTTTGCACAGCCACATGTGCAAATGAGGCGGTCTGGCAATACAAGGAATTACATCTCGGCGACCAATTTAACTCACCAGGGTCGAGTGCGGCAACGTTTCTCCAAATGTCTCGCCAAAAGCCTTCAGGACAAAGAACAACCAAAAAGTCTTTGTTGAAAATTCAACAGCAGTTTCGTCAGACCTGGACTCTGGACAATCGACCTAATTGCAGTTTTTCGTCAGCTCCGTAACTTAGGACGAAACTGCTGTCCCGGTTCACCAATTTTCGGCAAAGACCTCCCAGCTGTTCATTGTCATTTGACGGGCATTTTCAATACATTTACCGTGTTCTAGAATTCGTTCTGCGTCGTAGTGCTAGAACACGCTACGAATACCAATGCGGAGCCCTTTTTCAGAAGAATGGCAAATGTGAGGACATGGAGGCCTGGTGGCCAAGTGGTAAGGCGTCTGTCTCGTAAACAGAAGATCGAGGGTTCGAACCCCTCTCAGGCCTTTTTTGTCGAGTGCGGCAAATGTCTCGACAGTAATGTCACCGTGGAAGCTCTTTTTTGTAATGCGATGGAGACAAACCAAAATAATGAACCGAGATATGCCACTGGAGGCCTGGTGGCCAAGTGGTAAGGCGTCTGTCTCGTAAACAGAAGATCGAGGGTTCGAACCCCTCTCAGGCCTTTTTTGTGGAGTGCGGCAAATGTCTCGACAGTAATGTTACCGTGGAAGCTCTTTTTTGTAATGCGGTGGAGACAAACCAAAATAATGAACCGAGATATGCCACTGGAGGCCTGGTGGCCAAGTGGTAAGGCGTCTGTCTCGTAAACAGAAGATCGAGGGTTCGAACCCCTCTCGGGCCTTTTTTGTCGAGTGCGGCAAATGTCTCGACAGTAATGTCACCGTGGAAGCTCTTTTTTGTAATGCGGCGGAGACAAACCAAAATAATGAACCGAGGAGATATGCCACTGGAGGCCTGGTGGCCAAGTGGTAAGGCGTCTGTCTCGTAAACAGAAGATCGAGGGTTCGACCCCCTCTCAGGCCTTGTGCTTCTTAAACTAACTCCATCGTTATTCTTTTGTTTCGTTCAACCACTTAAACATACCAGGCTCGACTCTGCGCGGCAAATACTCGCCGAAGACTTTTTTTTAAATTCAATTCAAACAAACATTTATTTTCTTCCATTTCATTACATTTTTCGTAAACATTAATTCATACAGAATGAAGAATTTAAATACGTACATGTTGGGTTTAAAGAAGAAGGCGTATACCCTATTAGCTGAGGCTTGTGGCGGGATAATAATGTGGCGGACACAAATCAAGAAAATGATAATTATTACAGCACAGCAGGGAGGCCTGGTGGCCAAGTGGTAAGGCGTCTGTCTCGTAAACAGAAGATCGAGGGTTCAAACCCCTCTCAGGCCTTTTCTCTATAGCACTAAACAATTTTTTTGTCTCATCAATTTTTATAATGATTGTGAAATGAATGGGAAAAGAGAAGCATTGCCTAACAACATGTCTCTTCCCCTCTACCTGCTCCAACTCTACCTGCTCCAACTCTCCCTTTTCCTCTTTCACGTCTATTATTTCTAATTCCCCATACAAAGATGACAATTCACATCAGGCTCTCCTGCAATCTCCACAAAAGCAACTTTCTATTTCCAATCCTTTGCGACATAAAAAGGAGCATTATCCGTCTATGGAATACATTAATGTAACACATCTTAAATCTCATTAAGGGTTTAAGTCACCTCAACACCCCCATTATGTACCAAAAATAGTTACAGAAAATGAATCCACTCCTATGTATTTCTCTCTCTCTCTCTCTCTCTTCCTTTTCCAAAATTGTTGAACGCGCGAGGATCAATCCGACTTGAAACGCATGAATAAGGCTTCCATCTGATTCGACTCCTCCGTCTCATCTCAAACGAGATTATCAATCATTTTCGAGATATTTAAACATGGATAAGGATTAGTAGGTGTCAACGAGCTGGGAAGGATTGTGAAACATGATCATCATCATCAGTACATTATTGTCCATAATTTGCAATATAAAATAGGGATTAGGATTATACTTAGGTGTTACGAAGGCCCAAAAAAATCAGTTGTTCCGGCGATGCCATTACCTATACTATACGTGCGTACTTATATTCCGATTATTAGTATGATACAAAGACACATTGGATGGGAGTTTCATGAAGTTATATATAAGCTTTACAACAGTTACACCGACAGTATTGACTGCCGACCGATCAAAGCTTTTACAATGTGTGTTAATAGAAAGGCATGTCATCGGTTGGGCTTGGAGTTAGATTCGTTGGTGTAACTTTCTCATTACACACACTTGAACAGAAGACTGAAATTTGGTGGGAGAAGTATGTTGATGGAATAAGGGTCAATAGAACATTTAGCCCCCCACCTCCCTCTTTCCCGCCCTCCCCTCCTGCCATACCTGTTGAGAGACTGATTGCTATTACATGTACGCATGAAGTCCAGAGCAGAATGTTGATTTGATGAAAAATTCTGAAAATTGGGGCATCAAATTTTACCTATCATTCATTTAATCAAAAATTCATCAATCAATGTGCAATGTGATCAATCAAACATTCATTTTTTTCAATAAATTATTTCATAAATCATCATAATCAGTCAATTTCTTGGTAATCATTCAATGACAAAAAAATGACCATCAGCCACCAGTCACTTGGTAGTTAAGTTTTGAATAGGCTACCATCCAGGAAGTGAGACAGAGAGAGGGAGGCGGGAAAATGGAGGTGGAGGGGGGGGGGTACATATGACTTGTAATTGGTAAAAGGACACAAAGAAGAGGAATGCCCGTTTAAGCAAGTCTTACCATATCTCGCCCTCTTACTTGTAAGAGGTACCATCACATTACTCTGACTCTCAAGAACACACTGCTGAGGTCCACAGGATAAAATGCTACACTAAATATTAAAATTCCTTTTCACTCATGCAATAAATTTCATTTTAGTAACTCATGAAATTTGCCTAAGAAACCAAAACTTATCTCACTCAAATAGCATAACACCCTTAGCTTTGCAAGTTCCAAAGGTCTAACCTCTGAGAAAAGTGTGAGGGTAGAGATGGAGGGAGGGGTGGCTAAATGTTCTGTTGACATTCATCCCATCATTCTACTTCATCTACTTAAGTCATATCTTACCCCCTATTCCACTGACTCTCATGAACCCACTGCTGAGATCCATATGATAAAGTAAAAATGCTGCGCTAAAAATTGCAAGTTATGGTCACTCATGTATTAAATTTCAACCTAATAACTCATGAAATTTTCTCAAACAACAAACTGATCACAATTGATCATTAATTCATCACAAAAGTCTCAACTTTGAAGGTCCCCCCTAAAAAAAAATGAAAGAAATTAGAGGGCTAATTCCTGCCCAGCCTAATTTTCATACCCCAGGGTTAAGTGGGCAGTGTTCACTCAAGCATGAATAGATTTCCAACTTGTTGGTGTCATTTGAAAGTTGACCTTATTGGCTTTCCATACATATAAATCTTTTCCTCAAAAGTGGTACATATTTTTTTTAATTTGACAGCCATTTCTAAAGAGTATAGTTTTTTTTGGGGGGCGCACTAGTGGGCACGCGCCACAATGCGGAGTTAGCTAAGGCTAACCCCAATCGTCGCCGCAAGAGGGCGGACAAATTAAAAGCCACCTCGTCTGCCTTTTCATGTTTTTTGTTTACCTTTTTGAAGTTTTTCAAAACCGCCCATGTGTTTTCAAGATCATTTATTGCATTGATATTGGTTAAACTGCATGGGTATAACAATTTTGCCTGTTGGTCTAACACGGGGGAGGGGGGGGGGGGAACTCATTCACGATGTATTTTTTGCCTGGCACGGTATGTTGCATGCTTTGGACCCACTCCTATTATTGACCCTCACAAACCATTTTAAATGGTTTATTTCCAATTCGTCTAATGCCAATTCGTCCAATTGCCAACTCGCCTACTATCATTTTGTCTACCATCAGTTCGTCCATTCACCTCATGGTCTACTTTCATTAAGTCTAATGCCATTCCGTCTAATAACCAGTTGGTCAAATAGCCATTTACTCCATATACCATTTGATCTAATTAAACTAAAGTGTTAATTGTGCAAAATGAATGCAAAGGAATTGGGTATTAGACCAACTGGTTATTAGACGAACTGATGATTAGACGAAGTGATGATTGGACCAAATAGTTGTTTGACGAAATGTTGATGGACAGAATGGCATTAGACTAAATGAAGGTAGACCATGTGATGAGTGGACGAGTTGGCAGTGGACGAATTGGCAATTTACCTTTTAAATTGGTTAATGGTACAGTCAGGTTCCCCCAATTCACTTCTGGCGTTTCCAAACGCCAGAGTGCTCGCCACAAACCAATAGAAGCGATTATATGGCCATAATTAGGCCTAATCATGTTTGAAAGCGATACATAAAAATTGCATTTTATGATATTCGCATCATATAACTGTATAACAAGCGGCGGAACTGCTCACGTAAGACGTCAATATAAAAATTTGAAGTTAATCCGATATCTTTGATGAATTTTTGTCAAAATCTTGTCAATATTGTTTCTTAGTACTTTTGCTGCTGCTATCAAAACCAACTTGACGTCATGCTATACATTCACCAATGCCGCACCAATGAAACCGTCTCCAAACTGACCGATAGTATACCATTCAATGTAATAACTTTGATCGGTCTGTATTCGCCTTTGTCTCTTGCACTCTTAAAAATGTTGGGCAACGTACTGTCCACGCAACAATTGGTTAAAACTTTATTCCATTCTGGGTAGTTTTAAACCAATAATTTGTGTTTTGGGTGAAAACTACACAGTATTGGTTGAAAACTACCCATAGTTGGATTAATCTTTAAACCAATTGTTGTGCGGACAGTATGTTGCCCAACATTTCAAGAACGTGTGAATGTATCATTAGGGTACTAGCTGGACTTCCCTTTAACTTTGAAATTTGTTATTTTCATTTTTACGAGCGCTATACCGTATTATAATGATAGGGAATGTTACAGGTGTGCTGATGTGATAAAAACAAGTTTAATGACATACCAGACATGGCATATGGATCCAAATAATAACACCCATGGAGGACACAGCCAGGTGGGGGGTTCCATTCTGTCAAGGGGGGAGTGGCATGAATGGCCGGGGTTAATGCCTCCCTAATTAGGGCAAAAATACTTCAGAACATAGATTTATTTATTGGCATGTCTCGAGATGGACGTTATTTGGAGCGATTCTTCAGTTTCATGGTGTCGTTAAAAAATTGTTCAAAATAGTGAAAGGTACAACTTAATTTTTATTCATTTATAGGATGGTCGATTGGTACACAGCAGAAATTGTGATGTTAACCGGTGTGCATAGAATAGAGGACTACACCTGTTATAGTTACTCCGGTGTTAAATTGAGTGTTAGTTTAACACCTGTAGGTGTTATTACACCACCTTTGGTTGTTACGTTTACTCTCTTTGGTGTTATGTTCAATCTCTAGGGTGTAATTTTTACAACTCAGGGTGTGGTCCTCTGTAGACACCAACTGTTGTCAGTTTTAACACCACAGTTTTTAAAGTGTACTATATGCATGGAGGTAAAACAATGGTATAGTGCTAAATGGACTTCTATTTTGATATATTTGTAGGTAACATGTAGTTGAAATATAGTGGTTGTCTAAGGGCCTTTCGTCATTAAAAAATATATTGATATGGCTTTAAAAAAAAATCGGATTGGTAAGCTCCTATAATACCTGTGTTTCTGAAGCTCAGCGAAATTGCAACTGAAAATCATTATCCAGCAATTCAAAAGGTGAAAGGTTACAAGAAATGGGAAATACCATCCTCATTTTACTAATTTATATTTTACATGTGATACCATTGTTGTTCCCAGCAGAGAAATGAGATTACGATTTTCAGTTAAAAATATATTGAAATTGTGTTCACGAGTTTGATTTTTTTTTCTTTCTGGATGTTTATTTATTCATACGGACAATTCCAAATTTAACATATATCAAGTAAAGATTTTTTTTACAAGCCATCTATAAATGTTAAATAATCTATTTAATTAAAATTACAGAAAGCAGCATATCATAGAAAATCTGAAGTTGTATATGCGATTTGAAAGAAATCCTTTCACTCTTTCTTTTTAAATTGGATGCTTACGTCCTACCACCACCACCACCATCACTTTTAATTCTTTACTTTTTACTTGACCTTTTCCTTTTAGTTTGTATGTTCTCTGTACTCGTTGCAATGTATTAGTGTTATTATTTTATGTTTGATGTTTTTAATCAGTTGTACACTATGAATGTGAACCCGTAAATTGTGCACAATTCAACTGTTTGGCCACGAAGCGCAATATAAATAAAACCTTTCAATTCAATTCAATTCCAAATAGTTTGCAATATAAGAACAAACCCAAATGTGTGTCACATCTACAATAGATTTTATTCAGTTTTTTGGAATGTCATTTTGATCTGTATTCATCACAAAGAGGTGACGATATATTCAGATGGGGAGGGGGGCAAAAGTGACAAATTTTCCAAAATTTTCGGCCCCAAATCGTTATTCATCATTTTGCACGCGACGCGCACCGGAAATATTACAGTGATGTTTGCTTTATAGTATGTTTAGGCCAAGTTTTATGGTTTTATCTTGCTTTAAAAACATATATTTGCATTGCATATTATATTTTTTCACGTTGTCAAAATGATAGGGGGGGGGGTGGCCAAATCGATATGTTTGCCCAAAAATATTTTCATGGGGGATCCCCCCCCCCTCACGCCAGGATCGACGCCTCTGGGTGACGGTAATAAGCTGAAACTCCCACAGGTGTTGTCGATAACCCCATTGCAATGTAACGGAGTTAATCCCCCCGTTTGTTGTATGCCGACATGACAATTTGATGGACACATTTGATATTAATGGTTTACGGAAGAGATAGCAAGGTGAGGTGATGTGGAAGGAACCAATGTATCCCAGTTCCATCACTGTAACTGGCTTTGAATGGGAGCATCGGGTGGAAAATTAATATTCACAGGAATAACAGAGGGATGGTGGAAAGGGAGGATAAAAATATCAAATGATTCAACAACGAGTTTGTGCGGAGGTGCGCGCGGGTGCGGTGTCTTTGTGCCATGTTTCATTCATTTGAAAACGAAACAAAATTATGAAAGTGTGATGGGTCGGTGTAGCATCAGTATCGGGTGTAATTGCAATTATGTTAATAGACACGTGCAATTAGAATATTTCAAACACCGTATAACACTTCTCTATTGATTAGAAGGTGGCTTTCGAATGTCACCATCACCTTGCCCATATGTTTGAGAAGCGATATATATCATGGATTATCATATACTGTGAAACTAATAGTGAATAAAATTGAACTTCGTCGATTTGATATACAATATATAATGCAAATGTTAGGGAAAAAATGGAGAAAAGGTGGGCTAGTCTGTGTATTACTTTGATGACATGGTTCTATAAAAATAATGCATATTTCGTCTAACGATCATTGGAATCACATTGGGGCTAATCAGAAGAGTATTACGGCATAAAGATCATGTCACGAAAATATTTATTGAAGCATCCTTCGATACATAAAAAAAAAAAAGATCGTACAACATATTTACTGAGAATTACTAATCAAAAGTTTGTATAAACTTTTCTATTACGACTGTAGTTTTTGTTCTTCTCTAATACATGTTATTTGTCATTCCTGTACATATTGTATAATGATCATGTTCATGATGAAGTAGTAAATAAATTAAAGCGAGTTATAAGCAGACACACTGGCGCGACGCATGTTACTTTCACACACAAATTTAGTAGAAAACATACCAATGTCGCCGTCATAGCAACGAAGACCCGTCAAAACTTTGTTATTTTCGAAGCCATACTATCTGTTTAGTCTGGAGCCGATTTTATTAGAGTGACTGCGATTATTTCTAATTGCACAGGGGGTCGAGTCACATAATGTTGAAAAGAAAATGATATCATTTAATGAGAGCAATTTATTCGATATTCAGAGGTAGAGGAATTTAGATGAATTTTTAAAAAAGAGGAAAATTCCCATTATATCCAAAGCCAATTTCCCCTTGGCATTTTTCTACAACAGGTGTTGCAAAAACTGGGTCAAATTTATTCATGTTCACCATTAATTAGCAAATTATATTGACCCATCACACAACAACAATTACCATTCATAAATTGCACTTCACATACAATGAGAAAATCAACCCCGTTGCCTTGGTCTTTATGTACATCATAATTAAGCCGGTTTTAATTACTATCGCGATTGATGTGATATGCGCACACCTTTCCCGCATCAACTTTGCTCCCTTTTCAGCTTGCACTTTTATCATCCACTGTGAACCCAATTTAGCATTCCATAGGGTTCAACGACTGGGCCCTTGAACATCACGTGACCTCGTCTTGTCACTATGTACTTGCCTCAGTACAATTCTCTCTAGCCTCCTCTCGCTCTCTCTATTAATTACACAATAAGGCTATGGCATTGAATTATCCTTTTAACACCTTTCTCAACCTAGTTTTCGCCCATTTTCACCAACCCCTTCATTGTTTCCTTTCTTTGCCTCTCGGTTTTTTTTCTTCTTTTTTTTCTTCTCGCGGGACTTCAATTATTGTTTTGTTATTGGTTTGTGCGTGTGTAGCATGGCAGACGGTGTTTTGACTCGCGCTTCTCTCTCTCTCTCTCTCTCTCTCTCTCTCCCCTCTCTCTCCTAATTTCTTTATTTTTTTATCTCTTATATTTTTCGAAATGGAAACACCTGCATGTCAGGATTTTTGTCGCCATCCGTGGTCTTTCCATTCCGCCGACTTATCAATCAGGTATACGGCTGAGGGAGCCCGGTTTGGAGTGTGTTTCATTATCACGCCTTTAGTCGTCGTAAAGGGTACCGCCTTTCACCTCCGATATACCGGAGCTAATCAGATATTAGAGTAAAACCACAAACACACACACCCTAACCCACATATCTACCCCAACACCACACACAGAAAACGCACACCCAAGCACACATGTCAGAACCTACCACATAGCCCCCTCCCCTTCCCACACCCACCTCCCCTTAGCAGCAACACACACGCGTACGCGCACACCCCGAAGGACAAACCCATCCACCCACCCATACACACACACAGACATATCTCACACACACCTACACATTATTATTCCCATTCATTTGCGATAACCAATCGAACTCTCACACCTTAACCCCAATTTACGAGCACACACAACTATGTGAATACGCGAATGCTTCATTCGATTTATCAATATTTCAAGAATTTATCAAAAATATTTCAAAAAATTGTTGAAATTAATATTGATTAGGATAACACAATTGACAAGGATATGACGACTCATTAACTGTGTTATTACATATAGTATCGCATTATCAGACATGAACACACCCACATTTAACCACAATACTTTCGTTCTGATGTAATCTTTACAAATCAATTTTTTTCCCCTTCATATTTAATTTGTTTCATTGAAAAGTTATTGGGGACGGTCACCCCCAACACACACACATAAACCCCCTCTCCCAAACACACACATACGCACACACACACACACCCCACACGCAGCGCGCTTAAATAAACGTCACGAAGGTACGAATATACAGGGATAGAAACATGAGTCAAGACCCTTGACACACACCAAGATTATTACGACGACTGCAATATCAAATAACGGAAGGACAGGGGCGGAAATCTCTCCCAAAAGGTAGGGGGGACAAGGGGCTGGAAAATTTCACAAGCAAAAAAAAAGAAAGAAAAAAAAGGTTATCATCCCAAAAGTAAGGTCATCTCGTCCTAAAATAATACATGTTTTATTACGATTTTGAATGATGTATTTGTTACCATCATAAAAGACCGCAAATAGTAGGGGGACATTTGATATGTAAAATAGTAGGGGGACACGTCTCCTATGTTCCCCTGGGATTTCCACCCATGCGGAAGGGAGTGTTTTATAGTAAAAAATTGACAAAGATATGAATTGGGGAATTCAGATGAGACGGAAGGATAGCTACGTAGAGACTGGTGAAATTAAGACGAAGATGTAGTATTATTTTTGTGATCTCCGCATCAAGAAAATGTTCTCCAAGACACCTCAAGAACTTTTCCCCCGAGGTTTTGATCTGGGAAAGATCAACCTTCACAAACAGAAGTGCATCATTCGCCCTTATCGATACAGAAGGAGATTTATCACGGAATAAAGCACCGAATCAAGAAAATGTAATACTTAACAAACTGAGGGGAGCTAATTTCACGCTAAATGAAAATCGATAAAAGATGCAAATTAGATGTAATTCGACCGCTAGCGTATACTTCTGTCGAGCTTTCAAAATCAAGTGAATCAAGAGATTATAATCTTACATGAATAGGTGTTGGTACAAAGAGCTGGGAAGAAGAGAGAGAGAAAGGGCAGGCAATTCTAGTTCGCGTGTATTGGACCAGAAGTTTATTTTTCTTTCCCTTTTTTGCTCTCCCTCTTTTTTCAAACCACTCTATTGTTTGCTCTCTCGCGGGGTGACAAACTGCAATTCACTTTGACTTAAATTCACACTGTAGCATTTCGTATCATGCATGAAAAACAAGCCTTATATTTTTTTCCTGATCACTTCATCTCATTTTATCGCGTTATTATTATTTCACTAATCCCTTCGGTTCGTTGTACTTTTTGGACGGAAACTGGGAGCGTAGAAGTCATCTGTTGTATTGGTGTGCATATCCAGGCGGCACCCCCGAAGAACCGGCCGATCATCGTGTGATAAACTGGCTATTATAAGATTACACCTATTATTAATAGCCGAGAGATATACTGCGTCAGATGTTGCTAGATCGCCATATTCCACCCCAAAAAAATGCTAAGCAATCAAGTTAGAAATCAATCCGTATTGATGTTGGTCCGATAAAACGAAAGTTAATGAGAATGCGATGAAGATTTACGTTAATTCTTGTCCGCATATATACGAGTCAAATATATTTTGCAAGTGACCCGTAATAGCAGGAATCCAGTTTTGATTCTGTGCAAAAAGTTATACATTTGGATATACCATACCTATAAAAGTAGAACCCTACTGAAATGACCACTTGCGAGGTGCCGATATCATCACCAGCGCGGCGCTACAAACCGTCACCCGATTGCTGTTATCTTCGGTAGATTTTAAACTGTTGTAATAATTTTTTTTTGCCTTCGTGCTGTAAATTCGATTTCAGGTTTGAATTCATATCAGAAATGCCCAAACAAAACGTAAACATTACTTTTGCCACATACAAATTTAATATATACCCCCCCCCCCAAAAAAAAAAACACAATCTACTCAAATTCAAATTGATACTTCATCATATACCGCCTTGGGCCTTTATTGCTGTCCAAAACGACACAGAATCTTGTGAGCCTAACTCGAATCATGTCATTACTTAATTCGATTAATTTTTAGTAGAAACCTTACAACAGCCTTTATGATAAAGATATATTCAAGTTTGAATATATCGACTTTAGAAAAAAAACATAGGTATGCGAGTTTAATAATTATTGTTTTTACATAGATGTTAACCTTCTTGTTGCTTTATGGGTTTTTTTTAAGATGCAGAGGATTACCGTTTACAAAGGCGAGGCAATAATGAGCAATTTAATTATATTTCATCCCATTTTAAAAAATCATCTTAACGTGTGCCTGCGTGGGGATGTGCGTGTGGGTGTGTTTGTGGGTATGCGTTCGGGGGTGGTGTTAGGTACATTTTTGAAGGTCTGAATGTGTACTGGTGTCTGGAGGGTGTGTGTGAGTACGTTCGTTAAATCAAATAGTCCCGTCAGACAGCACATGACCCGAGAAACAGAAAAAAATGAAAATACAAAATGAATGGCGCCAAAAATATTCGAATGACTTGATTTGAGCTGGAATACCCTTTCCCATATTTCAACCATCTTCAACAAAGATCCTTGTTTTTTTCGATAAGCACATGAATACTTCATTATTTCATCCATCGATTTTAACGCCTTTCGCGTCCACAACTTGAAGCAGAAGTGGAAACTAGTTTGTAAACCCATTTTGTTTTCAAAATTATTTGTGCTTGGAATGTGTACTCCATTTGGTTTTGGTTTGCTTCAGTGAACAAGCTAAACTTTCAATACACAAAGTTCATTAAGATGCAGGTGGCAGAACGCAATGGGGGAAAGTGATGATTTTGTGTCCTGCCATGGCAACAACATGAAACGTCGGCATCTTCTGTCATAAATCCATCTTTCAATTTCTGGGATGCCCGCCTTCCATCGTGCCCTGAAATTGACGTTTCTTTCCCGCCACACTTGTTGGAGATGATAGGGAAATCAGTTACGTAGAAAAATAAAGAAGATGCGGCGACCTTGATGCTCGAGTCACTCAACCGGAAAAGACAACAGAGTCACGTGGATTAGATGGCGGACACATTTTCATCTTCCCGCCAAATGGCAAGGGGAGAGATTTCAAATCGACCCGGCGACGCGTCTTCATCGAATGACCTATATTCGCTTTGTCTTTACATCAGACCCCGAACACTGAAGCAGATTACATCATTTCAATCAATTAATTGATTTATGAAATATATATCATTTTGTTTTCAAAATTGAAGATAGTTCGATGCACAAATACAAACATATTTCATTTTATAGTATCAATCTCATTTTTCAAAAAAAAGATATTTTTGTCACTTTGACTTGATACAACAGCTCTCTACAGTCATATTACTAACCACTATAATGGGCATTTGCTCACATTATTAATGTGATATATACCGGTATAAAGTAGAAATTGGATTAAATTTTTAATTTCTAGAAAACCCTGATATGGATCATCATTTTTTTTGCTTTTTTAATGCTTTTCATAGGACTGTATCATTAAGTACACATTTTTTTTTTTTAATCTTAGCATGGACAATTGAAAGCTTAGACTTTTGATCAACGTTTCATTAATTCATTGCTGTTGCATTTTGTCTGTATATCTGTATCTCATTCGACATTCTTACATTGTCATGTAAGTCTACTGTAGTCGGCATTACTTTACAGATTTTTAGGCTACAAATTACAGGAATTGAGAAAAAGAGGGAAATTATGTCATTTCAGCAAGAAAGAAATTAAGAAAAAGGGAAGGAAAATACGAAATAAATAGATCATTATATGAAAAAAAAGAACTAATGCGAGGAAGGAATGAATTCATAAAGAACGAAAGAAAAATAAGGACAAAAAGAAGTTTGTAAATGGAGGAATTCACAAAAATAAATCGGCAAAATTATTGACACAGTCATGACTGCCAATTGTGAAGTGCATGGTTATTGTCAAAAACGAATGAACTCTAGCGTAGTAATATGTTGAAGCATGTTGTAGCAGGTATTCAAGCCTTTTTGTGGGGAAAATGACTCGAGTTTATTATTCATTTTACTGATATTCAGCACTTCAGATTGGCAACTCTAATGCACATGTCAAGTAGCTGATTGCCATTTTTAAGATTGTTGCCTTATAAAAATATAACACTTCTGTTATTTGTTAAAAATGCACGTTTTATGCACGCTACTCATCACACAATTCTCGGAGTATTACAACCATGAATTTCACGTTCAAACCGAAGATTGTCTGAAATGTTCCACTATATTTCAAGCGTCATTCCATAATTACATTAACATTAAAAGTCACTCTGTTTGATTTTTAAGATCTCATTCACTCTAAAAACACTGAGTACAATTCTACCCAATATTGAATCGAAAGGGAACATGCATGTTTGCTGGGTATTTTTTGTTTACCCCATATTTGATTTGATTTGATTTGATTTGATTTGATTTTATTCACCAACGATAACAACATATTTACAGATGTTTACATATTACATTATTATGTCATGCATATAAATATTACAGAAATGAAACATACATGTATATGTTACGAGCTGATAAAAGGGACCAGAAAATAGCACAAGTGCTAGTCGAGCCTGGCCCCTACACATATTAGTAGGTTTTTTAAATGGATGTTTTAAGGGTGAATCTAAACGCAATATTGCGTGAAATTTACAAAAATTTGGTATCTTTTTACCCAACCAACATGCATGTTCCCATTTCACCTAATATTGGGTAAACCTTTTTTTAGAGTGTTGGCGAAAAAGGGTATTATAGTTCCTCACATTTTCTTATCTTAATAATTATATCAACGTGTAATGTTGACACCCACTGAAATATATCTTATCATGCCATCATGTGTCGTTGAATGTACCCGATTGAAACACCGTCGCACACAGGCTTTCAACATGTTAAAGGGTAATTTCTACTGCCAAATGTGGTTTGTCAGAGAATGTGTGTCATATGACGATGAGTGTGTGTGTGTGTGTATTTGTGTGAGTGGGGTGTGTGTGGGTGCGTGAGGTTGTATGTGAAGGTGCCGTGGCCGAGTGGTCTGAGGCGCTTGTTTGGAGATCCGATGATCGGGGTTCGATTCCCGGCATGGCACTTATGCCCTTGAGCCAGGCATTTTATCCACATTAATGTTTTACAGTACATGAAATGAAATAATGAAAATGCTATATGCATTATGAATACCAATGTGAGGACTTTTTTAAATGTGAAAATAAGGGTGTGTGAAGATGTTTCGTCATGCTCTCCCCCCCCCCTCTCTCCCTCCATCTGCCTATGTATCTCTCTCTCTCCCACCCCTCTCTCACTATGTACCCCCCCCCCTCTCACTCACTCTCTGCTTGTGTCTGTCTCTCTCTTTCTACCTACCTACCTATCTATTTTCTCTTACGATGCTGCGCAAAATAAATGGCTTAATGATAAGACTCGCATTGCGTCAGTTCGCACCTGGATCAGAATGGCAAAATAGATCGATAGATTTGTCAAATTATCAACAAGAACTTGTGCAGGGGGGGGGGGGGCTTTGATTCATACAGTAAATCCACATACTATCAAAATACTTAGCAGAGATCATGCAAAGACTATATTGGCCTGGATGTCACTTCCAGTTCACCATTTTCCTCGAATAGCTCAAGCATTAGACAATATATGGGATAGGATTTCATCTAAAGAGATTGTTCTATTAGTTGGAGCTCCATTTCTCACATTAAGAGTCTAAACTTTCATGACATTGTGGTATGAATATATTTCCTTTCTTCTCACCCGCCCCTTCTCCAATTAATACATCTATTCAATTTCGAAGACATTTTGGACCAATTTCTTCCCGCTCACTTTCCCCCCTACTCAATTCCGTCCCACCAGCCAACAAGGGCAATGATATATGAACTAATTCACACCCCGCTTCCGCAGCCCGCCGGCATCGCTAATTTTTCATTTCGCTGATTATGCTGTTAGTGTTTCTCAACCATTAATAATAAATGTAAGTTTTCCTTCTCCTTTTCAACGGCTTTCCCATTTAACCTAATTCTCGCCATCACGACATGTATAGCCTCAATCCCTTCAATCCCTTTCATCTCTCTCTCTCTATTTCTTTCTTCCTCTTTATCGTGACGCTTTTTCAATATTCCATCTTCAGACTTTCTACTGATGTAAACACTTCTAATTTTTTATATTCCTTTTTACACACTTTTTCTTCCTCCTTTTTCTTCCTCCTATCTCTCTTCATCAAGTTCACTCTTTCTATCTCCCCTCTATCCTCTCTCCATTTCAGTTGTAAGGGTGCGTGCTTGATCTATTTCAATTTTCTTTTCTGCAATCACCAATGTATAATCGTTTTATCTAAATTTGATTGTGATATGTTATATATTGTGTATCTGTAATTATTTTATTAGTCCTGTACTTCGTCCTAAAAAAAAACGAGTAACCTGAACTTGTGTTCATTGTTTGTAACTTCCCTTTGTTTTGTTTTGAATAAAGGGGATATAAAAAAAATTAGGAAACTGACAAAATGAATATGAATGTGAAATCTCAACGTTACTTTGTGGTATTTCCAAACTGTTCTAATCTATGTTTTTCTTTTATCATCTACTTTCACTCATTCATTCATTCATTCATTCATTCATTCATTCATTCATTCCTTAATCTCTAATTATGACTACAGGATCGCAATCATATCACAAAAGTATTGGTTAAATCTATTAGAGTATGTTTATTCATTTAATCCATTTTCAATGATTATGTATTTAGGATTATTTTCATCGCGTAAGTAATATGATATTGTCATGATAAATCCATATTCGTTATTATGTCAAATATTTGGTTTCATAGATGCTTTGATTTCGTATCGATAAAAGCGCTTATTGACAGTGATTTTAAGGTATGTCTATCTTATTTCTTGAATGACAATTACTATGATGAGATGATGCAGAGGACAAAATGTTGGTCTAAGATTGAGTGTGGCGGAAAATAAAGGAAAATATCATATTTTCCTAATACAATAAACTGTTTCTCTAAACAATATACATTTTTGGCGAATATATACAGAGGCGAAGCAATTACAGGGGCACGCTATGCTTTTTCAAGTAGTGGAAAAGGACGAGAAAATTGGGAAGACAAGCAGAGAGGTATATAATTGGTAGGTCTGGAGCGTGTACCAATATAATATCCTTATAATTAATTTATATAAATAAAGAATAAAAATGTTTCCTCCGTTTATACTATCCTGGCACCACCCCAGTTTGTTATGATAAACATCATTCTAAATTATATTCATAGTCTTGATATCACTTTTCCTTCGAAGGGGGAGAGGGGGGAGGGCGGGGGGGGGGGGGGGGTGTTAAACAAAAAATATATAATTATTATATTAATACTTAATCGCAGTTGCAAACCCATTTAGATTAGTTTTCGTGAGATTTGTTCCTTTACAGGCAGAGACTCTCAAACATCCACAATATGGTTAGATAAAAAAAGGAACAATAATTCTGAATAAAAAAGCAAAATAGCATCTGTAAAAATGTTTCTTTGATCTATTATTGCTCCTTAATAAAATGGAGCATAGAAATAAATGACAAATAGATGAAAATGGGTGCAAATAAATCAGCCCGTTTTACATTTGCCCTGAACATAATGTTCTGATTGAAATACACACTAAATGTTCTACTCCAAAATGTGTTACGGAGTATTTGGAAAATGTACTCTATCATCAATAACGACGAATGACATTTATATGTTGTTCTTTTTTTTAATAGGTTGAAATTTTCCTACAATTTGAAAGAATGAGGGTCAAAACAGTCGACCCATTTTCAAGTGGATACGCCTATTGTACTACCTGATATATCACCGTCCCGTTTTTCCGCCGCGTAGAAAGACCGAGTTTTTGTGAAATCGTATAGAGCAAATTGTCTCGTGAAGAGAGGCTGCCGATGCGAGAAGACAAGGGGAGGATGAAGGCAAGGGAGATGGACAAACGGTGCTGCCAAGCTCGCTCGCAGCATCAGCCGGTATAAATCAAAGCACAGAATGCTAAACGCCCCATTCTCGCTCGTACGATTAGGCACGGGGACGGCGCAAATTTGATTTCATTTTCCCTTTTTTCTGCCATTAATTTGCCTCGCTTCATCATGAATGCAGAATTAATCTAGTATCCCTTCATGTCGGTGAAGAAAAAGGAAGACGCAACAGAGAGAAAGAGAGGAGGTACCATTTTCACAGCCCACGTCACAAAACAGCTCACAGCCGATAGCCATCGCCCTATTAAAGACATCAACTCAGCTCTCTCCAAAAACCACCAGCGAAAAGAATAATTACATTGATATATTTCATAATTTTCTCCCATTCCATACGACCATCAATTGATTTTCAAACTGTTCTTATCTCTTAAGGTTTTACCCCATTCTATTCGCCCTGGTTTCCTTTTTTGTGTGTGCTATTCAATTTTTTTCCGGTAATGTTCTGCTTTCAGCAGCATCTTCGCCCGAAGACGCAGGGCCTGTTGTCTGAGCGCAACATGTCGGCTAGGTTCAGCCCAAAAGGCAAAACGGGAGATGCGAGAGCAGAACACATCACGTTCATTCACGCGGAAAACTGAACTTATCAAGCAGAAATTTTAAACCCGTGGCGGTAGCCTTACAAGTTTCAAACATTGCACCCAAAAATGGCTCTCGGCATTTCTGTCATCGTTCTCTTGCGACGTCTCCTTGCCTCTCCAACTCATTAAACCTTTCACAAAAAAGGAAATCTTACAACTTTTCTCAGTTTTAGGGGTACTTCAATATCGCTGAAGATTCAATTTTCTCTGTCATATCTCGTGGGCTGTACAACTTTCTACCATTATGATATGAAAAAAGTACATAGCACTTGAGAAACGATCTAGTCTCCTCCCCATATTCTCTCTCTGTTTCTTCTGTGATGGCGTTTGATATAAATAAATTTTAATTGTCGAAGATCATTCAATTAGGATTGAAAGTTGATTAAATTTTGCTGGTTATTGAATGCGGCCACCACGCAAACAAATTAATCATGTTATCGTCTTGTCTTTACATCAAATTTCACGTCTCCATTCATACTTGTCAGGACTCCCTTCTTTTCCACGACGTTGAGGGGCGATGGTGATGGTTTCGCTGTCAAATTCATTTTTATTGACCAGACACTAGACGATGATTTCATTCTGAAGTTTGATTGATAGCATTTATTTTTTATACTATGTAATTTTTTATACTTTGTCAATCACAGCCGTGATTAAGGCGAATTGTATCGTTCTTAAACATTTCCAGACGTTATAGACATACAATGAACTAAATCTAATTTGTGATTACAATCGCTGACTTATGTAATGATACAGAAGTCACTGCAACGAAAGACTGATGGAAGCTACTATATTACATTATTTAAAATGACATATCGTTAGTAATTTCGGAGTCTGTTTTTTTTTTTTTTTAGATTTTAGTTACAAAAATTCATGAGTAAATGCTATACATCATTGCGTAAAAATCTACATTAAGCGTTATTTTATACCCAAGAATCATACATGCTTCCTTTTAACCCATTAAAGCCTTTTTCGAAGTGTATGCAATACACTGACCAGACTGATATTTTTTATCACGGGAATATCGTGTAAATTGTCGTCTCGAAAAGAAAATATATTCTTGCCGTATAATTTTATTGAATAATGATGCTCTAGCTCACCCCCCCCCTCTCTCTCTCTCTCTTTCTATCTTTGGCCTTCTCTGTCTGTTTTTTTTCTGTAGGCAATATACGGGCTTTCTCCTTCTCTCGCTTACACTCACGATGGACCTCAATGCACCCACGATGGCGCGCGTGCACACACACACACACACACATACTCATGTTCTGTATCTCCATCTCTCTAATGCTCTCTCTTATTTTCTCTCCCTGTCTCTCTTTCTTTTTCTATCTCCCTGTTCCCCCTCCCCCTCACACCTTCAATGTGGGCAACCTGTGAAAACTGTACAAATTCTGGCGAGTATTGCCCGATTAGCAACGAAAAGGGGCGTCGAAGCGTAAGGGGTGATTAGCAGGGAGCAGACAATAGGCCAGGCCCGGCGAACATGACGGCCAGACGCCGCTGCTCCTAAATTGGTCGGTTATCTGGGCTATGAAGTGTTCCCGTTAAAACGATTGCTATATATGTTCCAATTGAATTGAAAAATGAAAATCTCAGTCACAGATCGCCACATTGATATCAAAGTTATCCAGCTATGATGACGACCGAGGATTTGGAACAGAGAAAGATGGACTTAGGCAAGTAAAAACAACATCTGTCTAATATGACGGAATACATGCAGACTTAAAAGCTAAATTTGAAATGAAAGAGACTATACTTCCATGGAAAATAAAATCAGACAAATAAATAAAAAAATAATCCAACAAAATGGCAACAGCGAAGTTGGGAAAACGCTCCGACCTTTTTTCAACCCATATTAATCTTGTAGATGCAACAATGCATACGGTGTGGGTGAAAAATGTAAACGAAAAGAGCCATAGGTCTACACCTTATTAAGTCGTAATTAAAACTATGCTCTGAAGAAAGTAAATAGCAAAATTGTTCTTACAATTCTGTGCAGAGTAATCACATATTATATAGGTAAAGTTGTCTATTTTTATTTTATTTTTTAAAAACTATTATCATGTTTGATTAAAAATACTTTCCGGACAGAAATGCAATAAATGGACAATTATAAAAGAATAAAACTAATGCCCGTAAAGGTCTCGATAATTGATCTGACTCCAAAAAGCCAAGGATAATTTGATTGAAATGATGAATTAAGAAAGTTCTCCTGTACAAGTAGTTTAAAAAATAGGTAACTTGCGTAAACATATTTTTTTTTCGAGGACAAATGATGCCTTGTGCCTTATTCTCAGAAAAAATAGTTGTACTGTTAAATAATCATCTTCCTGTTAACCACGCTCTTCCTGTGAAAAAAAAAACACCATGGGAAATAGTTACAAAATTTACACTGGGTGTATTAAACCTCAAATTGGAGTTCTTTATTGTAATTACATGCGTTATTGGGGCTAAACATGGAAAAGAAACCAAAGTTTGGTATATCATTGTCACAAAGGTCCATTAAACAAATCAATCAAATCTCAGTCCTGCTCTCATGCACTGCTCCTACCACCGCCATCAACAATCAACCATTTCTATTCACCTACCAAGTTGTTACAATTTGGTTCATTCCTTTGTAAAAGTTCTTTTCTCTTTTTTTCTGTGTTCGATGCAGGCAAAACCACTTGTTTCTGACCGACCTGAACTACTCCCTGAAAAGTTCGCCTATTTATTTTTATTGATGTTGTTCTTAGGTGCGGTACTTCAAAAGATTGTTCAGCATTGGCAACCCACCTTTTTCATTCTAATTACCCAGGCAGAATGTGTTTGTCGATTGCATCTTTTGATCGAATTTACCGGTAGATTCAGGAGAAGTTGTTATTTAATCATTTCATAAAAGCCTATCACCACAATCCGGAAGTCATTGTCCAGGATTTCTTCTTGATGGGTGAACTTGCACTTTTCTTCGTGCCTGTCAACCGTCAAAACCGCATGTACTTTTATAGAACACTCGAGGACGCATTCTCCCATACAGGCCTATTCACCAAAATAAAACCAAAATAGGTTATTAAAATGCCCACCTGATCAATTTCGATATTCTTTTAGCTTGAAACACCCTCCAACAAAAAAAATTGTGGTTGCCCAAAAAATGTGATGTATTCCTTTGATACAATTGTAGAAATTCTGCCCATTAATTAACCGAATTAAATCTATCAGAAAGGACTCAAATCCCCTCAACAAAGGCGAGCGCCCCCTTTTAGTTAAACCTTCACCTCGGGATAGTCAAATGAGGAATCTTTTTCGCAATCTTAGCCCGATCTTCGTCAATTTTGCGGATCACAACAAAATACAGATTGCGGCACTGATAAAAGCGCACGTGCAAAACTTCATTTATTTAATTCCCGAAAAAGTACACCAAACCAGCAGTTATCTTGTTTTCCTATTTATACCACTGAATTCCTGTTATCAAATTTCGGATGTTTTGTGCCATGTACATCGACAAAAATACATCATAATTTGCCATTTGGTTGATTAAAGTACAGTTTGATATTTTCTTGTTTGGCCATGGATGGTAGGGATATTGTAATAATTGTTTTCCGCGTCGCTTGACACTGTCATTTAGACTGGATAATATGCATTTAATAGTATTTTTAATCTAGCTTAAAGTGGCTCGGTGGTCATATTCAAGGAATCATTTTGATATCCGTTAAATGCAATATGATATTGATGATAAAAATAGAAGGAGGTTCGTTTTTATTATTCTACCGAATTATATTCATATAAAAAAGTCTTTACATAGGCTTAATGTGACCAAGCCCCCACTTCCTCAGAATTTAAAAAAAGTCGCCAAAAGAGTGCAGTATAGGCCCTATATCCTTCAAATTCAATGAAAGAAACCAACAAAACAAAATGCGGAATCAGCTCGGTCGCTTTGTTCTATCACCTATACACTTATGTGTGGCTTATTATGTATTCTTGAAAACTGTTTCTTCTTACCGGGTACCCATTTCCTACACCTGGGTGGGGAATGGCAAATGCAGATAACGGCCTCTTGCCTCGCGGACGCGAGAGCTGCAGTGGGATTTGAATCCGGGACCTTGTGGATCAAGAATCCAGGGACTTATTCACTGAGACACGGCATCTCTGGCTATAACAACGTTCGTTCTTCACCATGTTCACTTCAGACTTTAGTGTTCATTGGGCGGTTGCAGAAAAAGAGGCACTCACACGCAACTCTAAAATTGAATATTTTTCAAAAGCTGTCAATAAATGAGCATTCTTTTCAAATATTGTAATATCCAATTATAATGATTTCGCAACATATTCCCGAATTGCATGAAATTTCAATCAAATAATTCGCATACAGGTTATAATTGATAATTTTCTTTTATTACGAATTCATATTATTTTGGTCAAAATATTAGTAGCGATAATATTTTAGCAGATGTTATTAAACTGAGATTTTCCAATGTTATTTTTAATCCTGTGTAACGTCAATCTTTGTACAATCAATCAATCAATCAATCCATCAATCAATCAATCAATCCATCAATTCACCAACCAATCAATCAATCAATCAATCAATCAATCAATCAATCAATCAATCAATCAATCAATCACTCAATCAATCAACCAGTCAACCAACCAACCAACCAACCAACCAACCAACCAACCAACCAACCAACCAACCAACCAACCAACCAACCAACCAACCAACCAACCAACCAACCAACCAACCAACCAACCAACCAACCAACCAACCAACCAACCAACCAACCAATCAATCAGTCATGAAATTCATATACGCAACTTTATTTTTAACTATGATAAAACAACGCGCATTCGAGACTTGCGTTTGATATTTTGACTTGCGTTCAAACACAACTCTTTCTATGAACGAGTTGCACGAGGATAGATACAGACACGGTCCAGCCATCCTGTAGGTCCATATCCCACCTATCAATCTCTCGCGTAATAAAAAAAAATGATTGATCATATTTGATTTTTTTTTAGACCAATAACCTTCAGGAAACACACCTTTTTCGCTCGTAAAATCGCTCGTCAAAATATCATAAAAGTTGAGATTAATGTATTCGACTCTGAACCAGAGCAAAGTAATCATCAACACCATTATGCAGGAAGGCCGTTCGAGAATATAAAATGAGTGCTAACGGTCAAGAGTTTGGAAGAATGGTTTATTTGTTGCATTTTGACCAAGATTGTGTTATCTCTGGTAAAAGTGAATAGTACAAATTTGCCTGCCAGGTTTATCAAATGGTTGGGATAACATGAATCGGATGCACCGGATTGAAGAAAACAGATTATTCCTTCGTGTCATTGTTTAATGTTACTGATCTGTAATATTCGGAAAATTCAGAACAGTACAGTGATGAAAATGTGACTGAATGGCAAATTATTTTCAAGTTATAACAAAAGAAATGCGTGGTGCCGACATAAAGTTCTTGGATTTAAAACGGGTAGGAATAGTAAGAACGTAGATGGCAAACAGCTCTTACTATTGAGATTGAAAATTTCAAAAAGGCAAAAAGAACACTAGATGAAAAAACCCTCAGTAAAAGGGAATAGACACAATTATATGAATACCCAATCCAATCACACCCCCAGAAAAAAAAGAGAAAAGGGTAAGAATGAAAGTAAGCAAGCAAGAAAGAAAATACATTTTAAAATGTGAAATAATAACATTAAAAAATCACTGGAAGTCAAACAAGTCCGATATTACCCCTTTATTTTTCAGAGTAAAATTAATGCCATTTTCACTGGGATACACCCAAGGGTTTGTTTCCAATTCGTCCAATTACCAACTCGTCTACTATCATTTGGTCTACCATCAGATCATCCACTCAACACATGGAGCCGCGATAGCTCAGTCGGTAGAGCGGGGGTTTCGGATTCTGGTGACCCGGGTTCGATTCCCAAGTGGTGCGCTAGTGCCCTTTGGTAAGGCATTTATCCTCATTACCAGGTCCCTCGGAGAGGACCTTAAGCCGTTGGTCCCCTGGTTGCTTGCTCACAGGCATTCGTGCTTTCTTAGCAGTCAGGTAAAAAACCTCGGTATATAAAATGGTCTACTTTCATTTAGTATAATGCCATTCCGTCTAATAACCAGTTGGTCCAATAGCCATTTAGTCCAAATACCATTTGGTGTAATTGGACAAAGTGTTAAATTGTGCAACATGAATGAAAATGAAATGGATATTAGACCAACCGGTTATGAGACGAAATGGTGATTAGGCGAGGTGCTGATTGGGCCAAATGGTTGATGGACGGAATGGCATTGGACTAAATGATAGAAGACCATATGGTGAGTGGACGAGTTGGCAGGAGACGAATTGGCAATTTACCCACCCAAGAACAGTACGACTAGAGTTAATATCCGAGTGTATCCCTGATCGGAGAATGATACATTGCAGAGTGAGCTCGTCAATTATAATGAAAGGTCGTATTGACGAGTCCTCACTTGTCAAAACACCAATTAAGTCGTTAAAATTACGATCTCTTCACCTTGATGACGTTTCAGTCATGCGACGGGAAGGTGACACCTGCCTTCACCTAATCTACCCCTCTCTCTCCCTTCCACCCCTCCCCTCCTCTCTCTCTCTCTCTCTCTCTCTCTCGATCGATCGATTTCTGTCTCCTCTGTCTCACCCTATAAAGGTCTATGCAATAACTTTCTATTCCACTGTTCTTTCCTTCTCTGTCCCTCCTCTCCCGTTTTCCCTCTGTCTGCCTGTTTCTCTTCCTATTTTCTTTCCCTTTCTTCATAGTACTCTATCCCCCTCTTTATCTCTAACCCCTTTTCTACCAGTATTTACTTTGCTTTCCTTTCTCTTTTAAAGTTATGCTTAAAAAGCAAAATACATTTCCCATGAATAAAATTTTAAATCTTATGTTTTCCCCCAAAAATATTTGCTTTTCAAATTAATGATCGTTGCACTAAGAAAAAACATTATTTTTGACGAGTAGTCCAAGATTCCATATCAGAGGAGCAAATGTAATTTATATTAAAAAAAAACATTCTCGTCAAAATCAAAAGATTCTATTGAAAAGAAGAGATTTCAATCACTTTGAAGTAGAGATTCCTCCAGTCAGTGGCGTAACTACGGTGCCCCCCCCCCCAATCGGCTGACCAAAAAAAAAAAAAAAAAAAAACGGGGAAAAGGAGAAAAAGAGGGAGAAAGGAAGAGGAACGTAGTGGCAAAGAAGAAATTATTATTCATTATAATTGTATATTGTATTATAATCATGTTATGTTATATTACATAGGAAACATTTTTATCATAACTTTATGAAACATAATTTGCTCAGGGTCTATGTCTTCATTGTTCCTGGTGCTCGCATTGTCTGTTTAAAGAGATATAAACCTGTTGTTCGAAAATCTCCCGTTCTCAAGTCAATATATATACACCAAATATATTATTGTTTTATGTAGTGACATATGCTTCTTTTTCATGACTACTTAAAGTGATTGCCCCATGTTAAGGTCTTAATATAAAACATTTCCTGTCCGTGATTACGATCGCTTCAGTGGATTGGTGAGATATGTCTGCTCTCCATGAATTCCTAAAATCAGTCCTTGAAATGTCCCCTTTTCTGATCTGAATTATCTAAATTTTCAGCTCGCGCTTCGCACTCGCAATATTTGATTAGTAAGATGCGTATGATAATCATGATAACATTGACTACAAAAAGTGCTTCATGTGTTCAGATGTAATTCTAACAAAATCAGTAAGCGCTTGGCACTCGCATTACATGACTATGGTGAGATATGTATACTATTAAGAGATTCCTAAAATATAGTCCTTAAGATCTCCCTGTTTGGGATCAATATATACAAAAATTTCGGCTCGCGCTTCGCGCTCGCATTGTTTAGCAAGACAGGTACGTATCATGATTACAAAAATTCGATTATAAAGTCCTTTTTTAGGTCTGAATATCAAAAATTTTCAGCTCGCGCTTCGCGCTCGCATTATTTGATTGCTGAGATGCGTATGTTATTCATGATTACAATGACTACAAGTGCTTCCTTAAAATGTCTCTATTAGGTCAGTATACCTGACAACTTAGCGCGCTTCGCGCGATCACTATATAAGTGACTCAAAAATTTTGCTGGTGCCCCCCCCCCCAATGCCGTGACCCACGGTACGCCACTGCCTCCAGTGCTCTTCCTCCGTACAGGTAGGCTTGTAAAGGTTTTAGAGTGTAGATCTCTCTCTCTCTGTCTCCCCCTCTCTACCCCCCCCCTCCAACTAAAAAACCTTTGCCTTGACACAGTCAAGTTGCAAATAGATTGACATTTTGCTCTTAGATTGACACCTTCTTAACTTGTCTTCCGCTAATGTTGACCATGAAATATCCAATAAATTCAAATTTATGTCCACCTCCATTCCAAGAACTCACTACATCGTGTGATATTCAACAAACCACCTTTGTTAACTTTGTAATTCGGAAAATATAAGACCCCACATGTGTTCAAGTAGTGTGGGCTCCAAATCTGTTAACGATCGCATAAAGCGAGCATAAATTCGACACTTGGATAATTAAGATACCTTTACGATGGCATTAAACCACGAAGGAGAAGGAAAGACGGAATAAATCAAAATTGGAACAGAATATTACCCTTAAAACAGAGCCATGTGTTGAAAAAATCCAATAAATAAAACATTCACACCTGACCCTGGTCTCGGGTAGATTGAAACTAAAATCAGCGTTCATTCCGAACGAAATGAGTCTACGAAGGTCTACTTCTGAAATTTGTTCATTAGAATCTAAAAATTACAAGACATGCAAGGAGCTAGCTCTGCTTTATCCCACGGTCGCTCTTTACACTGAATACATTGCAGAGGCGATAGAAATTGGACATGCCTTTCATGTAAAGTTCATTCATATCACATTTCCTCCTCATTCATCCAAATATGAAACACCAGAGCCGTTCAATCCACATCATCCGCTCCTTTCGCAACATTTCTTAAAGAGAAAGCAAATACTACATCTAACATCAACAGGAAAGTATCTCTCCCTTTTTCACAATGGAGAAAACCAAATCAACAAAACGGCTTCGAGTAAAATTAATTCCGTGAATGTTGTTACATTCACTGAAGATCTGAAAAAGGTGGCATTTTTAAAGTTCTTTCTTAAGAATTTACGGAGAGGATATCTTACTAATCAAAATGTCTTGCGTAGCGGTAGCTGATAACTTTAAAATCAGAACTAAAAACGGGATAATTTGAGTATGTTTGTAAGAATTCATGAGAAGGGGATGAGCACTTAACAAAACCGTAATGACTGGAGCCCGCAGTGCATCTGAAACGGGACATTTTAACTAACACTGTTTTGAATCAAGAGCAAACGCATCTTAATGGTCATTGATCAAAATAATACGAGCGCGTAGCGCGAACATGAAATTTATGATATTCAGACCTGAAAACGTGTTTTACAGAGGATGTATTTAAATCTTGTTTAGGATGTGTAAGTCAAACAAAATATATTCTTTTTTCTTTTACTTTGTTCTCCCCCGCCTACTTTTCTTCTTTTTTATTTTTATATTTTATTCTTTTGTTTGCGGTGCCAAATTAGGGGGGGGGGCTTCGCCTATAAATTCTTTTATATTCAGTACATGTATGCAGCACTAATGCTGGAAGAAGTAACGGAATTCCGTGGAAGAAGGGCAATGCCGATTCGAAGACCATTAGTGACGTAGAGGGAAGCATTTCATTCCAAATCTCAGACCTCCCTCGCGTTCTCCCTTCAATCTTACTTCCCAACTTTCCGTTCCCCAAAACGCTATGTGGCAACTTCAGGAAATTGTACGATAAAAAAAAGAAATACTAAAATTTGCTCAAATTATGTATTCATCTGACTGTTTTTCGAATTGTTACTTCTCGGGTCGCTCCTACTCTTCAAAATGTGGCACATTTTTTTAAACAAAAACAGCTAAAATAAATTTCTTGAATATATTAGAGCAGAACGTAGTGAAATTCAATTGCACCGTACCAGAAAGGAAACATGGAAAATGTTCATTTAAGAATTCACACCTCAAAATCAAGTGCAAAAGGTATTTTACATTTATTTTAATGAAGCTCGATATAATTGCAGAAAGGTTTAGAGCCAAATCTTCCCCCTTCCCCCCCAAAAAGAAAAATAGATAAATAAAATCATATCCATGGTATATTTTCATATATTGTGTGCAAAAAGGTTTTATTCCGTTAAAAAAATATTACGAAAAATGCAATATAAAACCAAAGTTTTGCAGAAAGGTTTAGAGCCAAATCTTCCCCCTTCCCCCCAAAAGAAAAATAAATAAATAAAATCATATCCATTGTATATTTTCATATATTGTGTGCAAAAAGGTTTTATTCCGTAAAACAAATATTACGAAAAATGCAATATAAAACCAAAGTTTCTTACAATAAATAATGAAAAAAAAAACTTACCAAACTAATAGAAACTCAATCCCGGTAAATCCCTTAACGCCGCGGACCGTTTCAATATATTTTGTCGTCATTTATTGCATCCGGGGATGTGATACGTCACACAGGTAGATGTTAAAGCTTGTCTGTGAGATGAAAAACATATCACACTTTTTTTTCTATTTTGATTGACATGAAATCAACTCGGTAAAGTACAACGGTGGAATGCAATCCGGCATGGCGCGGTTAAAGACTTCGCCCTGGGATATATTTCGAAACGATCTGACAGAAACTGTTTTGAGAATAGCGTGACGAAAAGAAGAAGATGATGGTGATGATGATGATGAGAGGAAGTGGAGTTCATTTGAAGAGGAAAAGGGAAAAGCGAAAGTTTCCTCAGGTTCAAGTTTGGTTGTGGTGTTGGGGCGAGAGAGGAAACAATCATTTTCAGTGTCTAAACCATTCACCTGGAAATATTGGTGTTTATTTTGATAGAATAGGTTTATAGTGAGAAGGGTTATTCGTCAGGAGATTTCGCCGAGGGGTGGAAAATATGAAGCAAAACGTGTTTATTGAAAGCAAAATCATGGGATAATATTCCAGCAAGAAGTCACAATCCCAAACTACACCACCACATCCTATTAAAAAAACAAAAAACAAACTCAGGAAGTGTAAATAATGAAGAGATAGAAGTATAGGCCTAATTCATTGACTAAAATATATTGTGAAAGAAACAATTGAAATGAAAGTGCCCCATTTTTTAAAATTATTTTCCTAGTTATTTTTTAGTCTAAAATTAAGCCATCCTCGCATCAATGGAATATCGGGGTTTTCAGAATCGGAAGTAAACTAACTAAAGAACAACAGATAATTATTCTCCATAAAACGAAACGCATCACCGTGTCACTTTCCGCATGTCAAATAAAATTCATTTCTGAAATATACTTTGATTGACATGTCATTTTACACGTTTTATATTGTTTTTCTTTAAATATCTCGATTATAACAAAACCCATTATGAACCCGACCCATGGGACCCTTGGAACGAAATTATTTATTTTCTTACAGCGTTTAGGTATGAGGCGCCGAATGTACCAATATTATATAGAACAATTATTTGTTATATAATCATTATTTATTAAATAATAACTATTATTTATATATAATTTACATTTTATTTGTAAATAACTACTATTATATAAAATATCATTTCTAATTATTTATATATAATTCCAAGTAATACTTCATTATTTGTAAATAATAATAGTTCGACATTCCATTATTTATAAATAATGATTATTTGTTTTTCATTATTTATAAATAATGATTATTTGTTTTTCATTATTTATAAATAATGATTATTTGTTTTTCATTATTTACAAATAATGATTATTTGTTTTTCATTATTTATAAATAATGATTATTTGTTTTTCATTATTTATAAATAATGATTATTTGTTTTTCATTATTTATAAATAATGATTATTTGTTTTTCATTATTTACAAATAATGATTATTTGTTTTTCATTATTTATAAATAATGATTATTTGTTTTTCATTATTTATAAATAATTTGTTGAGTTTTCCATTATTTATAAATAATGATTATTTGTTAAATAATGAAAACGTCTACTTCATTATTTATAAATATTTTTTTCGAGTGCACCATTATTCTCATTATTTATAAATAATCATTATTTAATGTTCGAGTTTTCCATTATTTATAAATAAAGATTATTTGTTAAGTAATGAAATATCTACTTCATTATTTATAAATAATAATTTTGTTTCAATATCCCATTATTTATAAATAATCATTATTTATAAACAATTTTTACAGTTTGCCATTATATACAAATAATCATTATTTATATACAAATAACCATTATTTATTAAATAATGCCATTATTTATTAAATAATGCCATTATTTATTAAATAATGCCATTATTTATTAAATAATGGAAAACTCGCTATAACATGCAAATGTGGGACCGCCCATGATATGAATATTCATGATGCGATTTCCTTTTTCGTGATTTTTCTTCACAAATTTTTGTCCATTTCCTCTTCATAATGACATTTCTTGAAGCAATTTTCTAGGGATATGGTCTGATTGTAATATTCTTCATTTTCTATATAACTTCGTCTTCGTAGAAATATCAAAAAGTGTAATTTTATACGATTTTTCCTACAGTTCACAATCCCCATAGGCGCGCGTGTACGGTAGGGACAACCGGTGAATCGACGGAGTGCTCTTCATCGAAATACTACGTTGGTTGGTCCCCGGAAGTGGCGGGCGGAATTTAGCCCGAATCCTCGATGGAAGTCGATCAAGTGCATATGAGCTGAGAGAGTGAAATATCAGTGTACTTGTACAGGCCCTTCTACTTTTTATAAATATTTCTTGTTGCTTTTTTTGTTAAGTTAATTTTTCCTGGTGTAGAAATAAGTTTCAGTTCTAATAATGCACTTCAAATACATTTTGGAGTGTCTGTTTGGGGCGATTTCACCCTGGCCCCAAAATGCTCGCAACGACAATACGGGGGCATGATGACCCCTAATTTTTTAAAAACTTATTTTTCTATTGAAAATTATCACAAAATTCACCAAAAGTGTGCACGAAAGCCTTCGTATTTCACTTTTAAAACTCCAAAAAGTGCCCAAATGACAAGCTTGGTCGCTTCGCTGTGTCGCTTTCAACTTGAGAACGTTTACGCGTCTGCTTCCCCCCCCCCCTCCTCCGAAAGAAATTCTGTATACGGCCATGCTCTAAATAGCCTGGCACATTGATTTATGTATACTTCATTTTCATTATTTTTATCTCATTATCATCATGGCCTTACGCAGAATTTTTTCCGGGGGGGGGGGGGGGTGGGGGGAGCAGGACGCGCGTAAACTTTCTCATAAAAATCTTGAGAAAGCGAAGCGACCAAGCTTGTCATTTGAGCTTGGTCGCGTCGCTGTCTCGCTTTCAAGATTTTTTTGAGAAACTTTACGCGCGTCCTAGCTGCCCCCCCCCCCCCCCCGGTAAAAATTCTGTGTAAGGCCATGATGATAATGTGATAAAAATAATGAAAATGAAAAGTACATATAAATCAATGTGCCATATGCTCTTTTGAGCATGGCTGTTCACAGAATTTCTTTCGGGGGGTGGGGGCAGACGCGTGTAAACGTTCTCAAGTTGAAAGCGAGACAGCGAAGCGACAAAGCTTGTCATTTGGGCTTGGTCCCGTGGCTGTCTCGCTTTCAAGATTTTTTTGAGAAAGTTTACGCGCGTCATGCTCCGGCCCCGGCCCCCCTGGAAAAAATTCTGCGTAAGGCCATGTTGATAATGAGATAAAAATAATGAAAATGAAAGTATACATAAATCAATGTGCCAGGCTCTTTAGAGCATGGCCGTATACAGAATTTCTTTCGGAGGAGGGGGGGGGGGGAGCAGACGCGTAAACGTTCTCAAGTTGAAAGCGACACAGCGAAGCGACCAAGCTTGTCATTTGGGCACTTTTCGGAGTTTTAAAAGTGAAATACGAAGGCTTTCGTGCACACTTTTGGTGAATTTTGTGATAATTTTCAATAGAAAAATAAGTTTTTAAAAATTTAGGGGTCATCATGCCCCCGTATTGTCGTTGCAAGCATTTTGGGGCCAGGGTGAAATCGCCCCAAACGCCTCAAACAGACACTCCAAAATGTATTTGAAGTGCATTATTAGAACTGAAACTTATCTCTACACCAGGAAAAATTAACTTAACAAAAAAAGCAACAAGAAATATTTATAAAAAGTAGAAGGGCCTGTACAAGTACACTGATATTTCACTCTCTCAGCTCATATGCACTTGATCGACTTCCATCGAGGATTCGGGCTAAATTCCGCCCGCCACTTCCGGGGACCAACCAACGTAGTATTTCGATGAAGAGCACTCCGTCGATTCACCGGTTGTCCCTACCGTACACGCGCGCCTATGGGGATTGTGAACTGTAGGAAAAATCGTATAAAATTACACTTTTTGATATTTCTACGAAGACGAAGTTATATAGAAAATGAAGAATATTACAATCAGACCATATCCCTAGAAAATTGCTTCAAGAAATGTCATTATGAAGAGGAAATGGACAAAAATTTGTGAAGAAAAATCACGAAAAAGGAAATCGCATCATGAATATTCATATCATGGGCGGTCCCACATTTGCATGTTATAGCGAGTTTTCCATTATTTAATAAATAATGGCATTATTTAATAAATAATGGCATTATTTAATAAATAATGGCATTATTTAATAAATAATGGTTATTTGTATATAAATAATGATTATTTGTATATAATGGCAAACTGTAAAAATTGTTTATAAATAATGATTATTTATAAATAATGGGATATTGAAACAAAATTATTATTTATAAATAATGAAGTAGATATTTCATTATTTAACAAATAATCTTTATTTATAAATAATGGAAAACTCGAACATTAAATAATGATTATTTATAAATAATGAGAATAATGGTGCACTCGAAAAAATTATTTATAAATAATGAAGTAGACGTTTTCATTATTTAACAAATAATCATTATTTATAAATAATGGAAAACTCAACAAATTATTTATAAATAATGAAAAACAAATAATCATTATTTATAAATAATGAAAAACAAATAATCATTATTTGTAAATAATGAAAAACAAATAATCATTATTTATAAATAATGAAAAACAAATAATCATTATTTATAAATAATGAAAAACAAATAATCATTATTTATAAATAATGAAAAACAAATAATCATTATTTATAAATAATGAAAAACAAATAATCATTATTTATAAATAATGAAAAACAAATAATCATTATTTATAAATAATGGAATGTCGAACTATTATTATTTACAAATAATGAAGTATTACTTGGAATTATATATAAATAATTAGAAATGATATTTTATATAATAGTAGTTATTTACAAATAAAATGTAAATTATATATAAATAATAGTTATTATTTAATAAATAATGATTATATAACAAATAATTGTTCTATATAATAATGGTACATTCGGCGCCTCATATTTAGGGGGATACATGAGCTACACATCTCTGGAAGTAATTTTGATGGACTGCGGGCAATAAAAATGATGACTATAATAATTTTGCAGACTGTGCTTTCCACGTCGCCTAGAACAGGTGGGAAGCTGCGAAGGAATTTCACACGTGCTGTTAACCCAAACATCTCAATGTTGTTCTGAACTTGTCCATGTACTTCCGGGGTATTCAGATTTTATGCCCCCCCCCCTTTCGAGCTTTGTCTCTAGTCTGTACATATGTGACATTTAGAAACAGGTTTGTTTCGTTCCCTTTTCTTCTTTTTTAAAATTTTCTTTCTATTGTTCATGTTTACTCATTTTTTTTATTACACATTTATCTTTACATTCATCCATTTATTTATATTAAAGTTATGCATTTATTTGTATATTGATCTATTTTTAAATCTGATTATTGATAATTTGGTTATTCATTTATCTTTTCAATATTTTGTCTTGACTATCAATCTTTCTTTCTACGGTCTCCTTATCTTTCTTTCTTACCGATTATGAATTACTATCTCTTATTTTTGTTGTCGCTTATTCGTTTTATTTTGATATTTGTGGATTACTTGTTTTAAGTTTGTCTTCTGTGTCCGTCTCGATTTTTGTATAGAGTTGTATATATAGTTTGTTTATAATTAGTATTGAAACTAAGTTTAGGGGCTTGCCTTCTCTACAAGCTTTTGCTTTTCTTGGCAAGTCCCTCCGTTCATATCTTGTTTCTTTTCATTGATAATATTACTGCTACAAATTGTAGTTTTGTTTAATTTATATTCAACATTTGTTACGGAATTTCATTGATTTGTCTGTATTATCGATTATATTGAATATGTATTGTTACTTTGATTATATTTTGAAAAAAATTGTTGAACGGAAATAAAATCTAAATCTAAATCTAAATCTAATTAAACTATCGATTTATTTCTTATAGGTATTGACAACATAAAAAGAGATTATGTTGGAGTCATAGAATATTGCCGATGGTACTAGTGTATAACTCGTAAGTACTGAGTACACAGAGTATTTCAAAACGTTTTTTATGAGGAATCATAATTCACATATCACGAGAAATCGCAAAACTCGACAACGCAGACTCTCTTCTTTTTTTTCGACACAGAGACAACTTTATGTGTAGCGCCCTCTATCATGTCTATATTGTTTGGAACATTCTTTCGATGGCAAAACTGGAACGTCTGTATAATCACCAGATACAGTAACTTAAATACCGATTCTAACCGAAAGTTCATCTGTACATTCTCGTTATGAATGTAAATTACCTGATAATTATGTTATTTTGTGTAGTATGAATTTCTCCAATATTTTCTTCACTGAGATTTTTATTAACTTTCGTGAAAAAAATCAGTTGTTTTGTCAAAAATTGATAAAAGTTTGTTCACAAGAAATACATAATAGGGTTCCCTTTATTACCAAATTTAAATTTAATCAAAATAAGTTGTGCATATCGGTTAGGGTAGGTCTAAGTCCCCCAACCCCCTCATTTCACCCATTGGTATAGAATAACACGTGCCTTCGTGAATGCGTCAGTCCAGCGTAACGTCTAGGCATGGAGCTACTGCAGAATAGATCCATGGTCTGGTCTATGTATCCATCTAGGTTCTTTAATGTCAGTGGCACTCGTCAAAGTCACCAATGACCCTCGTTCGGTGATTTGCACTTTCACCATGTTGACGGGAGGAGGAGATCTCAGGGGAGATCAATTTAGTTAAAGGGAGGCAGAAGGGGTAGAAAAAAAAAACTGATACAGATATGGATTCCTCACGGCGGGAAGGTTTTGGGAACCCCGTTGGACCCGGCCAAGTTGATATTTATTTATCATTTGTGGTAATTTGTTGGAGAAGCTGTGCGCATCTAGCAACCAAAATGGTTTCTGTCTGATGTGATCAAGACTTGGAGCAAAGTAACATGGACCGAAACATCAGCCGACTGGTCTTTACAAGCCAGACCGTCTTGGGAATCATGCAGGACTTCAATTTTGTCATACAGTCACGCATTTCTATAGACCCATTTGCCATGAAACATTTCTCGGATGCCGTCCAAAGAATGATTACACCAGGGGCCACGGGAGGGGGGAGGATGACACCCCTCCCCCACTTTTTTCCAAACCATGTACAATAAATAAACAAAATACCATCTGATTGTGGTTTTTGCATGGTCAGACCCCCCCCCAAAAAAAAAAATCAAAACCGTTCCGCAGCCCCTGTACACTTATCTAAGGATGTCATAATCAAACCAATGTGCAGTGTACAACAGTCAGATGCTTCAGTTACGCCAACGAAGACCTTGCATTAAGCACTTTATTTTAATAATCTGTTTACCCATTTACATAAAAAAACACACAATTATTGTTACATTCATTTCCAAGTTGATCTGACTACATGCAGACCGCTCAAACATTTCGAATGGCATATCATTAGTTGGTTAGGAGTCGGTTTCGTTGTTGTGAATAGGAAGACATTTATTCAATATGTGTTAATAATAATAATACAAACATGCTTATATAGCGCATATCACTGCCAAATGAGTCCCTATATAGCCTAATTATTTAGTATTACCCTGACTTTAGTCCCACAGCCTTTTACAGGGCGGTGGCATTTCAAGGAATAAATTCCTTCCGGGTACCCATTTACCTCACCTCGGTCGAGTGCAGCACAATGTGGATACATTTCTTGCCGAAGGAAATTACGCCATGGCCGGGATTCGAACCCATGACCCTCTGTTTCAAAGTCAGAAGACTAATCCACTGGGCCACAACGCTCCGTGTTGACGTTTTAATACACAGTATCGTTTTGAAAGCCATGTACTCATAGCCATATGGTTCATGATAATGCCTAGAATTCCTTGCTGTCGACACAACGCGAAAGGGCATGCAAACCAAATTCGAACAATATGACACCAATAATCTTTTTATTAATTATGAAAGAATCGTGGCATGATCAAACACCCATCCCGAAATAGATGAAGTATTACTCAAGGTCATGACTAGTGCTCTGCCGCGGGATCGAATACCGAGTTTCACGTCGGCCACGGCAGCTCTGTCAAAAGATATGAAGAGAAAATATTAAATAACAACAGTCATACGTAAATAGGTTTTCTTAAAACCTGATTTAAAAATATGCAAAGGGAGAAATACCTCTAAGGTTCCGCTTTCAGGCAGATATATTTCGTTAAACTGTACAAAAAAAAGAAAAGGGCATATACATAAATAATAATGTTATGCGTTCGGACACAACCACCTCACCTTCAGTAGTTGGTATATATGAATATGATGTACAATATATGAATTGTGAAAAACCTTTTAAATTGTAAAAATGAATATAATTTGTCAATGCTACGGTGGAAAAACAAAAGCATGTAAATGTTAGATTATGTGAAACTGCCCATTGTGAAAATACGGATATGAGTTACTTGTTTTATTAATTAAACTATAAGATTAAAAAACTAAAAGCTTTTGCTTTTAAGTGGATCCTCCATTTCTACAGTTATTGATAATGTATAATGTTTTTTTATGCCTTTGTTCTATTTTGTAATGGAAAAAATATATAACGTAAATATCTAAATTTATGTTGTTGCATGACTGTGAAACTCATTTTTTTCTGTTGGAAATAAGGAACACGAAATTTGAAAATAGAATAAAAATCTTGAAATGACTGTTTAAGGTTGTCCAATGGGATGTTTTTGTGCTAAATACGATAACAAAATAACCAAAGTAATAGAGAAATAAAATAACTATTCTCACTATAAACTGTAGTCGGGCTACCCCCCCCCCAAAAAAAAGGATTGTTAACAGGTAGGCCTATCACAATATCAACACACAACATATTATATACACAGACAGAGAGAAAAAAATTAGATAGTAAAAGACAAAGAAATATATGAAATGAAAGAAACAGAAATACAAGCAAAATGAAGAGAAGCAGGGGGTTTCGATACACAAGTATATATAGACAAAGAAAAAAAACTATTCAAAAAGAAAGAAATGGTAGGACATCGGAAGATGAAATTGGAGATGAAGTGGACTCTTCAATTTTGTCAGCTAGTTTAGGAGTTGGTCACGGTGGGGTGGCAAGGTTAGCAAAACAACCCGGTGAGAGTAGCAATTATTAACAAAAGAAAAAATATGAAATATAAATATGAAATTGACAGCCTGGACGTAAAGGCAAGCATCTTGCTTTTAAATGGGAAGCTTCTTTATGATTTTTTTTTATAAAGAATAAAGGTATTTAACAGACACAACAGTGACCTTTGTAAGCATAAAATACATCTTGATTCTTTAACATAATTCACATCATTTAATATTTCATTTAACTGATTTCACATTTCTTAAAAGCTCACAAACAACATCGAAATAATAACAAAATTTACACATCACCTCTTTAATATTAGTATGTTCGTGACAGCCTTGTTATTCAAAAATGCAATTTTTTTAGGGGATGTGGTGTGGCGAGTGGGGATCAGTAATTTTGTGTTGGTCCACATATCCTATAATATACAAGTATTATTATGTGCATATAATTTGTTCTCAATTAATATAATAAACAATGTGATAGAAGAAAAGCGCCCATTATGAAATAATGACAACGAATTTCGGAAGTATGGCACACATTTGCAAATCTATAACAACAGAACGACGGGTATATGAGATAGATATTCAAAGACAGCAAAAGTTTGATAATAAGAGAGACAAGCAGATTTGCCCTTTTGAAATATATCTTAACGGTTTTGGGACGGTCCTGTCAAATTCAATTGCCCGCTTTTTACTGGTGTCTTATTGATTAAATATGACAGATTTTCGTCCGTAAACTTGGCATGTGATGATTAAACTAAAAGCTGTCATTTTCCTCTCGGTGGGTGCAGGCCGTGGTATGGATCACAGATTCGCAGCAAGACTATCCACCCTATTTCACATCGATGAAATAATCATATTGTCATTTTAGGGAATTATTACAAGGATTTCTATTTATTTGGGCTTCTTTATGAGAGAGGCAGCTTGAGATAAAGCGACTTCGATAGGTAGATTATGAACATTGAAGTTAATGCTCAGTTATCTCCTACGTGATGGAAATTCGGAATAAAATATATATGTAAAACTTTAAATCATAGTTATATGATTATTTCAAGGTTTATAATCATAATTAGTATTTCTATTACTACTACTACTTCTACTACTACTACTACTACTACTACTACTACTACTACTACTACTACTACTACTACTACTACTTCTTCTACTACTACTACTACTTTTACTACTACTACTTCTACTTCTTCTACTACTACTACTACTACTACTACTTCTACTACTACTACTACTACTACTACTACTACTATTACTACTATTATTATTACCATCATCATCTTCATCATCATCTTTATTATCAGCGTTATCATTTTCATAATCATAATTGTGGTTACAATATTGTTATCATCATTATCATTATTATTATTATTGATATTCTTGCTATATATCATTACCAGCATCGTCATCATCACCATTAACATCAGCATCGTCTTCTTTATAGCAGTCTTTATGATCCATGCCTACATTTCAACTGTGTCTGTCAAAAAAAGTTTCTCCATGTGAACAGGGATTCCTAAATCTTCGAGGGGCGCCATTTTGTGGATATGAAGAGATTATTCGAGCATGTTTACAATAATTTAACGGTTGTCATCAAGTGTAGCGAGCCGTGCCCACTTCTAACGCCGTCCAGTTCGGACATCCTATACTCCCGAACCCCGCAGTGACCACTGGTCTGTCCACGCTTTCCCGCCGGGAATCACTGGTCAGTCTATTGGTCCCGGTGGGACAGCGAAACCGTGGTGCGCATGTAGTGTAGTCACTCAGTCGGACATTGACATTCAAAACTTTGGCTGAAACTTTTTTTGAAAAGAAAATTGTCTTTATCTTGGTGAAAACCATCATTAAAATTCAGCCTAACCAATGAAATATAATTCATGCCAGATATTCGACACTCAAATACAGTACCGAGTATCCACACATTAAGGTCCTTCGGAGGGGACCTTAAGCCGTCGGTCCTCTGGTTGCTTGCTTACAAGCATTCATGCTTTCTTAGCAATCAGGTAAAAAAATCACCACCACCACCAATTACATTAATTGATTAAATAATAACAATAATAATTAAAAAAAATCTACGGACGGCCATGATTTCAAAAGATATCAATCGAACAGGGAAAATTGTCACGGACCTTACTTTTTAAAAAATAATTTCGATATTATAATCAAACATGTTAGAAATAAATAATAGAATTTAGATCGAATGTGTTTTAATGTCTTGTTTTGGTGTGTGATTACTTGGCAACAGATTTGCACTTTGAAAATTAGGTATGTTTGAAATAACCCCCCCCCCAAAAAAAAAAATATATATATATATATGTACAGGCTTTAATATGTTTAATGGTAGAGCAACTGATTGTTTTCTTTCTTTCTGTCTTTTTTTGCAAGTATTGTTCAGTATAAAGTAAATTAAAGTTAATCAAACATGTCGAATGTCACGCCAAAGACAAATATCGTGAGTCCATATAACGCGACGCGTTTTTGCCATCCCTCAAATGCTATGCATATACAAGGATATCGGGGGCAGAGGGAAAGTGCTTCCCTACCCCTTATTATTCACGCTGAATATCGTTTCCAATTGAGTGTTGCCGTCCCTTCAAAATGATACCTTTTGAGGCAATTGACGTAATATGGTGATCTTCTGATCAAGAACCTCATTTGCTCCCCTTTCCTCTTCAACTTCAAAGTACGTATTTATTTATTTCCAACGGAACAAAAAAAAAGCCTACACAAAATCTTTACATAATAGAGATCAGCATTATAATAATGGGGGAAATAGGGGGATTCACTCAAAATGCTGCTCCTTTTATTGCATCCTTTTTAGGCGTGAGACTTCCCCTATCAGAATATTCTAAGGTAGTCGATAATTTGTTGGTAACAAAACGTGCAGTTCACACAATTTTCAAATAATGGGGGCTAAAATACCTAAAAAAATCATGGGCACGCCTCGGAGATACGCCATAGTGGATATTTTAGCTGGTTTAATGATCTTGTCATGCTCCTGCCCATATGGTCAGAGGGTGGAGGAGATTGGCAGCTGAGCGAGAATGAGTGAAGGTGATGGAAGGAGACAGATATGAAATGAAAACAAAACATCGCACGGCGTGACATCATCGCGGGATAAGCCAAGTGTAACAGGACGCACAGGGTAATGTGTGGGACTATTATCACAATCTATGCTTTATTTCCCCTTTTTCTCACCATGCGTACTTATTATCAAATGCTCGGCGCCACCACCACTCTTTAAAAACGTAATATCCGCTAAATGCAAGTCGGTTGATTGATTTTGTTTTCTTAACATATTTTTTTTTTAGAAGAATCTGATCTATCTCCACCCTAAATCTTCACTTTTCCCTGTGTTTTTGATTTTCTATGTAATATTTGAGCTTTTATTGATGACATTTAATTCATGTATATCCTTTTTGTTTTGTATGGTGAATGGAATCTGTGTTTGATACAGCAGTATGAGGCATAGGCGGATCCAGGGGGGAGGGTGAGAGGCCCAGCCCCCCCCCCCCCCCCATTGGTGGAGCAAAAAATAAAAATAAAAAGGGGGAAAGAAAAAGTAGAGGAAAGAGAGGAGGAAAATGGCAGAAAAAAATACGAGGAGGAAGACGAATGGTTAAAAAAAGTGAAAAAGGGGAAAATTATAATAAAAACAATTTTCATGCCACTTTATAAATTTTTCGCTCGTGCTTCGCGCTGGCATTAATTGTTAAAAATATATTAATCCATGCATCATTTTCATAATTACCAAAGTGCTTAAATTTCCAGTTTTCAGGTCTTCAACAGATTTCACGCTATAATAAATAAGATGACAACTTTTTAAAATGAATTAATATTAACTAAATTAACCCCCTTTCATAATGGATTATCGACAAGTTTCATCTCGCGTTTAGAAAGAGGAATAGGAAAAAAATAAAAGGGGGAAAGAAAGAAAAAAATAAAAAGAAGAGGAAAGAGAGGAGAATAAAGGAAGAGGAAAAAAAAGAGGAAGTCGAATTAATAAAATAAGGTGAGGGGAAGACTTGGACAATAAAAAGAAAATCTTTCATGTCAATATATAAAATTTTCGCTCGCGCTTCGACCTCGCATTAATTGTTAAAAATATATTGATCCATGCATAATATTGATGATTACAAAAGGGCTTGAACTTCCAGCTTGTTCTTTATTTAAAACGTGCTTAAATTATTTCAGATAAGAATATAAAAAAATCCTGCTCGCGCTTCGCGCTCATATTTTTTAATATAGGAAAATATCAAATTACCCATTCTTTTCATGATTTACAAAAAATTAATTCAGAGTCCCGTTTAGGTCTAAAATCTCCGCTCACGCTTCGCGCTCGTGTAAATTGTTTAGTTATATACCTATCCCGTTCATGATTACAAAAAGTGCTTAGAATGTCCATATGTTAGGTCGGAATGACAACAAACTTAGCTCGCGTTTCGCGCTCGCAGTAATTATCTAGTTCCATACGCATCTTGTTCAGGATGACAACCATTGCCCAGTATGTTCGATTTTCAGGACAAAATACATGAACTTTAAAAAAAAATAGCTCGCGCTCGCAATATCTAAATAAAGCTTATGAGATTTTTACATATTTATGCTGTTTTATAATAATAAAGCTAAGAAATTACTGTTATTATAGTCTACCCCTTCAAAGAAACAAACAAAAGTCACCTTTGAGCGGTCGATTGGCGAAAATATGGGGAAAGCTAGTTACTGGTGAAATCTGGATCCGCCCTTGGCATGGGGGAGGAGACTCTTAAAAATATCTTAAAGTGAAGCATTGATCTACAGGAAATATGGTGATCGATGAAGGGCTAAAGCTAATTATTCATCTATTCATAAATCATAATAGCTACTCGTAAAAGAAACCAAAACCCAAGAAGAAAATCGATCTGAGAAAAAAGAGTTAAATTGGACTAGCAATGTTGTTTTATCAAAATTAGATATGAATGAAAGAGTTATGGAAGTTTAAAAAAGACTTGTACTTTCTCAAATTGGCAATCATGATTCAAATTGGTTGATTTTGTAGACAACTTTTTATTTGTTTTTACAAAAAAAAATCCCCCACAAATCTTAATACAAGCCCAACATACGTTAAGGGAAAATATAATCCCCAAAACATATAATCAAGGTCAGGAGGAGATAACAAGAACGTGCAAAAATACAAGTTGATAAACTTAAATCGTTTCAAGCATGTCAAAACTTTCCAAACTCTCTTATTAAAAAACCAATTTGGATAAAAATTGATTGAAAGTGTTCCTTTCTCCTTCATCTTGTAAACAAGATTAAATCCCACCTAGAGTTTTGGCTTCCTTTCGTATTTGCATCAGTGAAATAAAAGCTATTTGTATGAACAATGTGAATCAATCATATAAATATTTGATTCAAATAAATAAAAAATATAGATTTCGGCTTGCCAAATTCCCTGATTTCATAAAAGCAAAATTGTGTAACTCTATTATAAAGATTTATGTGACATCAGGGGCGGATCAAGGATTTTTCAAAGGGGGGGGGGGGCACATTTTCCCCGAGGAAAAATTTTACAAGCAAAAAAAAAACAAAAAAAAGGTTTTTAACCAAAAGGTTTGACAAGAATGAAAAGGTCTTCACTTTCAATGGGGTGGGGGGCACACTACTTCTCTTTTAACGGCATTTTTACATTAAACATTTTAATTGTGCCTCTCAAGGGGGGGGGGCACGGGCCGGTTTTGCACCCCCCCCCCCTGGATCCGCCAGTGTGTGACATGGTAAAGCAGCCCGTCTCCTAACTTAATGACTTGAATCTCGAATGAGACAACCTCGATTTAATGTTGAAATAAAAGAATGACTGCCGTTAATTCAACCGTCCCTTCTCTCCCCTTCTTTCTCTGTCTTTCCCTCTCTCTTACATACACGCACACTCCCACACCCTCCCCCACACACTCAGATCCAATCTGAATTTTTGTGTTCATCTGTCTCTCCGATATATCCTTCCTCTTTCCTCTATGAAAAATCATTATACAGTGCGTCCCACAAAAAACGAAACCGAGATTTAGCGAGCGATGATTTAACATATCTTAATCATAAATACAATAGACAAATGACCTACCAATGTAAAGCTTAGAATCTCCTCTTTCATCTGATATTACATATATTATTCCTCATTCACGCATGAGTGAGCAAAAACAATTTGAAGAAAGGATACCAAACACTCATTTGGCGGGGGGTATCTGAATTTCAAAAAGAAAATCACATGCCTAAAAAGTTCAATATATGCTCTTTAATTTGATACCTTAATCACAGAAAATGGTCAAGAAGTAAAAAAGTTATGTCCCCTCGAAACAATGCTTGTATTTCCATAATTTCATTAAATAAACGTGTTTTCACCGGTTTCCCACAGAAGCTATCGGACGGTAACAAAAGACTTAATGCATGGCTGATCGTCAACAAAACGGAGTGTCGAGTGAGTTTAAACGCTGGCCTGTAAAACCTCTTCATTTTATGTAATTATTGAAATTCAAGCCTTATTTCAAATAACCAGAACTTTGTTATTTCTCTACCATTTTCTGTAATTGAGATATCAAATTAAGCAGCAGATATTGAACTTTTTGAAAATGTGGTTTTCATTTTGAAACCCAGATACAGCCCGCCAAGTGACTTTTTGGTATCCCCTTTTCAAATTGTTTTTGCTCACTCATGCGTGAATGAGAAATAATCTAAGTAATATCAGATGAAAGAGGAGGTTCTAAGCTTTACAATGGTTGGTCATTTGTCTATTGTATTTGTGATTAAGTTATGATAAATCATCGCTAAATCTCGGTTTCGCTTTTTCTGGGACGCACTGTAATAGACATTCTGCTTTGCCCCCCCTTCATCAAAACTATATAAGGGCGATGCCTGTAATTTTGATTGAGGACTCGGGAATGAGGGGGGGGGGGTGGCAATATGATTTAAATATGACTTCATTTTGTTCACATTCTCACCAAAAAATATAGGTATTATATAAGTTTTACCACTCAGTTCTACCTTTTTAATACTTCTGTTTGTCAAATGACTAATAAACATGTCCCTCTGGTGACAACCTAAACCCATCGAGTCAAAATAACGCACCTATTTGAGTCAAATAGCATCCGAATTGAGTTATGACGCAACTAACTGAGTCAAATGACAAACATAAATAAAAATGAGTCAAAATATATATTCAGCGACCTTGCATGATGTATGGCAGAGACATGTGCAACATGAAACACACTTGTCACAATGACAAACTTATGTTGGCATAAATGTGTCATGTATATTAAACATAACTAGGGACACATTAGATATGTTATGTGACTCACCTGTGCCTATCATTTGACTCATTATAATCATAAAAGGATCATCTGGGGACAAAGTATAACTTACATAAGCAAGTTACTTAACCTGGGTCCCGTAACACAACTGTTAGCGATTAATCGTACGATTGATTTTCACGTGTGATTGTACATTATAGTCAACGCAATCAATCGTAGAAAAAATGTTCTACGATCATTGCTAAGCTTTGTGTTACGGGCCTCTGGAAAAGCTTTCTCTTTTATAGCAAACCACGCATATGCAGGGTTAGGCAACCAGACTGATACACTCTAAAACACAGACATAAACATGAAAACAATGCACAATTCATATTTACGATTTTCGTTTTCTAATTTTTATTTGGTTTTATAATTTTTTTGGAGCGCCTAATGAATATTTGCCTTACATCTTCATTTGATGGTAAAAATATCTCTATAAATTTCAAATACAGTATCTCTTCATTCAATCGTTCAATTTCAAAACATAGTACTGATAAATAAATCATATATTCGTTATTAATTTGATATATAATTTTCAAATTCATAGATCATAAAGCAAACAGCAAAGTTACATTGCATAAAACTACAATTGATATTTCATCACTTTTGGCGACTTTTATGCCAGTGTAATAATCCAAAAGTTTCCAAAATTATTATGGTTGTAGTGAAGTAGTGGATTATGTTATGAACCTTTCAGATATCAAGTGAAGCGGTGAGCCGTCTATGTTGTCATTCAATTCGGTGACTCCGTCCAAAATAGAATTTTGGGTGCGAAAATGGAAAACAAAACTCAGAGTGCACGCAAAGATGGCGTAAAGCATCAAATTAGATGTTGAGTCAGCTAATAAACTGATGTTGAGTTTACTATATTGCACTCGAGAATGCCTTTTCGCTGGCTATTTGAGTTGCATTGAAACTCAAATTATATTGACGGGAGTTAGTTTGGACCCTGGCTAGGGGGTCGAATTTGGGATGATCAGAGTACCTACTGCACCCTGAGTAGACTCTCGGTTCAGAATCGAATCTTTCCTTAGCTATTGAGTTCCAACCATGCCAACAGAGTTAAAGTAAGTTAAATCAGGTAGAACTTACTTTGGGTTAAGTTAAGCTAAGCCAACCCCCGTGCTTACTTTGGGTAAAGCTAGGGTTTTCAGTACCTACGTACTTTACCTTATTTCAACTGATCTTCAAGTTGGCTCTTTATTTTGTAGCCTTTCTGATCTCAAGTCGGCTACTTGGGTTGCAATCGGATGTTGAGTTGGGTAATGGTTTCAATTGGGGCACTGCTGAAGTTGAGTTGGGTAATGATTTCAACTCTATTACAACTGACGTGAGGGGGGTAATGATTTCAACTGAAACTCAACTGATGTTGAGTTGGGTAATAATTTTATTTAGAGCACATCTGCTGCATGAACCAACTGAATTACTATTATCAATTATCAATATTAAGATGAGCAATGATCTGATGGTACCAATTTATGTAGTCAACCAGTGCCATTATTGATCAACTACTGCAAATTTGATCAGTTGTGTCACACTAACTGATTTTGTTAGTTGGGCTCGCTGGCTCTAGAGATATCAACTGGTTTTCTGTGATTGCTGCTTGGTACTGATCTAGTTGGCAACTCTCCTGTATGAGATCTAAGCTTCGCGTCTGTCTGCTGATGTTGACAGGTAGCTATTGCGCTGAACTGTAGCTCACCTGATGGCGTTCGGGCAACCCAGCCAGGATCTCAGGAAGGGAAAAACAGCAGCAAATGCAAGTGCACGAATGGTTTTTTCATGGTGATATTGGTTAAAGATTACTGATATTTTACGATCCAAACCTGACCACTATCTACCACAATTAACACCTAGGCATATACCTTTGCAGGCTCTTGACCAACAGAATAGCTGCCAACAAGAATAATCAACCCACTGTGACATTGCGTCAGGGTATAATAATTCTTTATATTAGTTGTCCAGTTGATAGTGTTCCTGTAAGGATAGTTGTCCAGAGGTACTATACAGCCCGGTGCTAAGGGACCACAGTCAACATGGTCAACTGACTTGTGGTGTTGGTCTGCAATGGTGGTGGTTCCAGCAAATTAAGGCCAGGTCCAGGGGAAAATCGGCTGGGTGTATACTGCCACATGCTAGATAGAACAATCAGCATTGGGTTGTTACAGAGATGATTTGATAGGTTAAGGCATGCCAAAGAGTCATAGAAGGTGGATGATGGTCGTAAGGTATTCAATGGTTGTGACCGGGTCGCTAACCATGGTGTTTTTGGTACAGCAAACCCAACCAAACGCTCTTCAGACACCATCAGTGGCATTGACAGACTGAGAACTGATGAGAACTGATAAATGATGTCCTGACGATTGGTTCAAGATCTCTACCAACAGTCGGAAATCAAAGGATGTTAGTTCTAAAGACAAGGTCCTGATATAACACCAGTCCTTAAAAGTCCTTGAAGGACTTAGAATAAAAGCAACCAATCGTCAAGATGGTATAAGCTTTTAAGTATAAAAAGAGGACATTCCCTGTTTAGATTTATACCGTTCCACTATCTAATAGAATGTGAATGATAAGAGGTTGACAGGTTTTAATAAAATCTGTGAGTTGAATCTAATCAGGTAGTTGTTGGTAGTGCAAGTAATATTCAGATGGAGAGAGATGTTAGAAATTTCTGAGAGAGACTCGCAATTGGGTAAAATTATATAGAACTCGTACGATTTTCTTTACTCTTTTATGATCAATAACAAGCCCCAGGGTCGTAAAATTCTTGTAGGGTCCAAATGAAAGACCAACCCGTAATGAAGCACTGACAAGACTTATAACTGATCATAAAATAAAATTTCAATCGTACAAGTTTTGTGCAAAAACGTTAGAACTTGTTTAATTCGGTCTGGCCTTAAGACTTACAGAAAACAGTCAACCCATTTGCAAAATGGAAGATCTGCACAATAAGAAATGCTGTGAAACAAATATCAGTGTTATTTAACAAACAGATGAAAAACTGTTTATCAAAATCCAATAGATGTTCCAAAGTAGATCCTCGAAAACAACAATACTCCATATTTCAAATGGATTGACTGAATATAATACATATATACGATTTGTTGCTTAATATTACAAGTATTTAATCAACCCATTTGTAAACAAAGGCTCTGGCCATAATGAACTCCAATGAAGCAAGTATCAGCTGAAATCTTTGATAAACAGTTGGTCTATCAAAGAGATGATATCTGTTTCATTGAAGATCATCAACAAATCAACATATCCTCTAATTACAAATGGATTCATTATATAAAATATTTTACTATTTTTTTTTACAAGATAATACAATTATCAATCAACCTATTTGTAAATAAAGGCTCTGGTCATAGCGAACTGCAGTGAAGCAAACATCAGCTGAAACCTTTGATAAACAATCGGTCTATCAAAGATATGATATCTGTTTCATTTCAGTTCATAAATAAATCAACAGACCCTTTAATTACAAATGGATTCATTGAATAAAATATTTTACTATTTTTTTTGCATGATAATATAAATATCAAGTAACCTATTTGAAAATAAAGGTTCTGGCCATAACCAACTGCAGTGAAGCAAACATCAGCTGAAACCTTTGATAAACAATCGGCCTATCAAAGATATGATATCTGTTTCATGGCAGTTCATAAAAAAAAAACAGATCCTCTAATTACAAATGGATACATTGAATGCAATACATTTTACTATTTTTGTTTTCAAGATAGTACAAATATCAATCAACCTATTTGTAAATAAAGGCTCTGAGCATAACGAACTGCAGTGAAGCAAACATCAGCTGAAAGCTTTGATAAACAATCGGTCTATCAAAGATATGATGTCTGTTTCATTTCAGTTCATAAATAAATCAACAGACCCTTTAATTACAAATGGATTCATTGAATAAAATATTTTACAATTGTTTGTGCATGATAATATAAATATCAATCAACCTATTTGTAAATAAATGTTCCGGCCATGATGAACTCCAATGAATCAAACATCAGCTGAAATCTTTGATAAACAGTTGGTCTATCAAAGATATGATATATGTTTCATTGCAGATCATCAACAAATCAACAGATCATCTAATTACAATTAGACTCATTGAATACAAAAAGTGTTTTCAAATGTAAACTTTTTTTTAGGCTTGCTTATACAGGCAATGCGGTCCATCCTTTAAGGAAGCGCTGTTGCACTGCTGAATGGCTCATTAAACTTGGCAATCTTCATAATGAAGGTTGCATAGATGTATCACAATGCAAAAGCGCCCTCTTAAATGCCAGTTCGCATTGCCTTGAGTTACAGAAGTTTCAAAGAAGAGGGAAAGAAGGGGGGATAAAGAAAAAAAGGAGGAAGAAGGGGGAGGAGTAGGAGAAGAAGACGAATACAGAGAAGAAGTAGAAGAAGATATATGTTTCATTGCAGATCATCAACAAATCAATAGATCATCTAATTACAATTAGATTCATTGAATATAAAAAGTGTTTTCAAATGTTATCTTTTTTAGGCTTGCTTATTCAGGCAATGCGGTCCATCCTTTAAGGAAGCGCTGTTGCACTGCTGAATGGCTCATGTAACTTGACAATCTTCATAATGAAGGTTGCATAGATGTATCACAATGCAAAAGCGCCCTCTTAAATGCCAGTTCGCATTGCCTTGAGTTACAGAAGTTTCAAAGAAAAGGGAAAGAGGGGGAGGATAAAGAAAAAGAAGTAGTAGAATTGGAAGAGGGGAGGAAGGAGGAGTAGGAGTAGAAGAATACAAAGCAGGAGAAGAAGAAGAAGAAAACAAAAAATATATAAGATGTGCATTCAATTCATTTGAAAATGACAGTTCTGCTCAATACAGACTGCATGCAGAGCAGTGAGTACTGATAACAAAACTTCATAAAACAAATGTATTGACACACTCATTGTTTTTCAATTGAAATTTGGTGTTAACTTGCTTAATGCGTGGTGTTTGGTTACTCTTTGTTTCACTCCCTAATATTTACAGACATTACTGTACATTTTTTTATTCTTGAAACTTACAGAAGCAAAAAATGAAAATAAAAAAATACAATATAAAATATAAATAAATTATCTTATCTCTAATATCTACAGACAATATTACTTCTTTTACAACTTAGCATACATACACCTTTTTTTATTTATAAGACTTACAGAAGCAAAAAATAAAATAGAATAAATGATAAATATATAAAGAAATTATCTTATCTCTAATATCTACAGACAATATTACTTCTTTTACAACTTAGCAAAAATATATTTGCAGACGATCTAATACATATAAACAGAAAGGTGTAAATTAGGAACGAGTCTCTCTCAGATGGACCTTTGTTTCTCAGAACCTCAGAAGATTGATTGCCATGCCCACCAAGCCTCATGCTACAGTCCCACCGGCTAAAATGACCAGAGACCAACTAAAGTTATTAACAATGACAGGCCATCGGTCGGTCTCTAGTCGGTCTCGGTGGCGTGACTATGGCATTACAGAATATCTCTCTATGCTGATCGAACTATCTAACATGTGACATTCAAGTGAATTTGCATTAAAGAGATTGCACTTTGAGAGTGCAGTGTCTAATGACAGGTCATTGGTCGGTCTCGGTGGCGTGACTATCGCATTACAGAATCTCTCTATGCTGATCGAACTATCTAACATATGACATCCAAGTGAATTTGCATTGCATATCTCTTAGAGAGTTCAGTATCCAATGACAGACCATTGATCGGTCTGGTGTCGGTCTCGGTGGCGTGACTATCGCATAACAGAATCTCTCTATGCTGATCGATCTATCTAACATGCGACATTCAAGTGAATTTGCAAATTGCGTTAAAGAGATTGCTCTTGCAATAGAGTGCAGTATCCAATAGACTGAACTGAGTTTCGGAGTTGTGGGGACGTTGTCATACGGAACCCGTTCGTAGATGCAAGTTCACTGGCATTCTACAAAACGTGCTTACACACGTTTCCACGGTATAATGACAAACTTCTGGTTATTGTGAAATGTGAGGTTGAGTTGTTGCACTTACAGCCGCTAGCAGGAGCTACCGTCGGCTAAGACGCTAAGATCACTTGGTCTTGACAAAACAGGACGCGCATTCAGTACCAAGCTGAGCGCATTTGGTCGGTTCCTGGCTATTGCTTTCCTGGCTATTGCTTTTCAAGGGTGGATCTCTTCTAGCTACAGATTAGAGAATTGTTTTTACTTTAAAGAGAGCGGATGTTTCAGAGAATTATGTTGGGGGTTGTAGCTTAGTAACCAACTTATGTTGCATTGATGACAACCTTATTCAGATTTGAGTTTTCGGAATACATTAGTGATAGTCGGAACTCTATTTTGAACGGAGTCATCGAATTGGATGGCGGCATGACTAACCGCTTCTTCGTAAAGATGTATGAACAGAAGCGACCATCAACCCCCGAATCTGAAAGGTTAGATGAACATTTTCTGACTTATTGTAGGCGCTCCTTGATAAGGCTTTCAATTTTTTCTCGCGAATATCATAATTCCATCTTTCAAATCTGTAAAATGAATTTACCATCATTAGATTCCATATATTAGTATATCTATTTCATGACAAATAATTACTTTTGTCATGTACACTGTAACTTTGCCTCTTATTATAATAATCCTATACGTGCTCCAAAAAAGTCCTACAAATTTCGTTAAACCTACTTATTGCAATTATTGATTCCATGCATATTCATGAGACTGAAATATCTTCCCTCCAGAGGTAAGAGGTTATTACGAATGAATCTAAATTTAGTAACGTAAATTATTGAGATAAGCAGCTGCAGTTGAAAGCTCTCTGATGATTTCCTGATTCAGTCAAATGAGGGCGCTGTGTTTCTTGATGCCTGTCATTAATTCAAAGACAAATTGATCTACAACATCTCTGTTATGATTCAACAGGGGGGTGAATGAAAATCTTAAAACAATTTACATCACGGAAGAATTAGGACATGCAAATATAATTACTGCAATTATCTAAAACTGGAAAGTCTGTAAGATGTCATATTATATTTTTGTCACTTTGTCATACAAAGTTACAAAAAATTGCATTGAGGGTCATGTGATAGGTAGAGGATGAACAAACAAAAATGTAAACAAAAATAAGCCAACTGATTGATTGATCGATTGGTTGATTGATTGGTTGGTTGACTGTTAGGATAGGTGCAATGCTGGTAAAAGAAACAAGCAATGATAGACTCATTTTGAAATAAGTAGAGCAGAAATATGGTATTAAACAAAACTTTGGAAGTACAGCGTGTCTCATAAAAAAGTAACTGGGATTTCCATATGTTTTTATCTTCAGAGGCAAATGAATTACGAAATTAATTCAGACCATCAGAAAATTCAGTTATTAATTTATATTATGATACCTGATATGAGACAAATACTTCGTGTATTACTGAGCAGGACGGGTTTGATTTTTTTTATGTCAAAACGGGGTTGTGCAGAAAACTGGACAAGATTTATTTATAAAAAAATCCGGTTAACGTGTTTTTATGACTATCGGCTCATTAGAATTTCTTTTGTATTCTTTGAAAAGTTTGTGTCTCTGATCTCTGAAATGAAAGTGGATACAGATTCACACGCGAGTTTCTGCGCAAATCGTTTCTGACATGCCTTATTATCAATTGTTTGTTATCTACCATGCGATAATTATTTTCTAAGCTTTAAAGTTTAAAAAGAGGTTCCATTCTTACCATACATGTCAAATTCATACTAATTTTTTTTTCAAATAATTATGAAATCTGTCTCTGAATACGGATTTTTTTTTATTATGGGACGCACTAATCAGTAAAGAAAATTGAGAGAAAAAAAAATAATTTAAAGAGATTTAAATGTTGAAACTTACCAATTTGTTTGCAGAAGTACTTTCTGGGTGAGGCTAGGGTGTTGGAAGAGAAGGAACTTGTTCATTCCCCTCATATGGAAACTTGTGTTTTGGACGCAGTGTTACTAGGTATTGAAAAGTGATAGCATCAATCATTGGCAAGATCTCAGTGGCAGTCTGGGGTCGATGAGCCTGATTGTCCCGGCAGCATTTATCACCCAACGCTTCGAGGGGAGGAATACCGCAGTCTCTCCCCATCATACGGAACAACTGGCCCATGGAAAAGATGTCACTGACGTAGGACGAAGGGCGCCCTCTCATCACAATTTCGGGGGCAAGATGTTGATGGATTTGCCCATCGTCATAAAGCTTTTTGGTTGTCTCAGAATAATCTTTCCTTAATGGAAAGTATAGGGTGCTAGCCTGGCCGAAATCAATCAGAATGGCACGCCAGATCGAGTTACGCTGCTCCATCATGACATTGTTGGGCTTGATGTCATTGTGAAGGAGTCTCCGCTCATGTAAGGCCTCTACGGCTTCAACAATGTCACGGGCGATAGTTGTCACGTCCTTCTTCTTAATCAAAGGCAGCTCCCTGTCTTTCTGTTTGATGAAATTGAAGAGTGTCCGGTCTACTCCCTTATCGTGGTCCCCGATGAAATCAAGAACGAGGCAGGTTTGGTTGTCTATAGTCATAATGCCGTGGATAGTAGGAAAGAACTTACTCCTTTCAAAGTACTCGCAGATCATTGCTTCTTTGAGAGTACAAAGGAGGTTTGCCTGTTGAAATAACAGATTTACAAAAAAATCCTCTAATCAAATCAGATTTTTAGTAATTTAATGTAGGAATGATAGGCTCTCATTGTTGTATTCTACAACGTGCTGAGTGGCATAACAATAGACATTGAGATAAACAAATCAAGTATTTTATTAATAAATCATGATTTAAACCGGTGGTAACATGTGCAGACAGTTTACATTAAATCATTTACAATGTTCATCGTTTTGAAGGTGATCTTGGGAGCGTTTCATCAACATTTTTGTGCGACAATTTGTCATATCTGACAACTTTCCTTGATTCTGACTGGCTGAGAGGCACCGTAACTATGGTATGTCAGATGAAGCAGGACTTGCTGGATAAAATGTCTTGACAATTCCTTTCAAGAAACACTCCCGAGGCTATGAACAGAGGTAGCACTATGATCTGTTAGTGGAGGTGACAGATGACCTTACAAGAACTTATCTATTTCTAAAGGTATATTGAAGAATGGACCATTGCAGACTAGTCTTCTATGACCAAGCGAACTACACTCTTTTGTTCTTCTTTCTTATTAATTTCACTCTATTTTCTATTCGTTATATTCTTTTCTACTCGCCCACCCATAGCTTTTTGCTAAGTGCCTGTTCTCAAATCTCAATGTCTTCCAGTTCTTACCTTGACTTCGTCGTCTCTGAATGCGGCCGAGAGGAAGCTAGGCACTATTGGTCGTTTCACCACGACACACTTACCATTGGAGGCCAACCTCGCAATGGTGATCTCCCCGTAGGCTCCGCCCGCGAGATACTTCAAGGGGTAGCGGTCCTGGTCAATTCTGTTCTCATCGAATGGTTTCAGGTCTGTCTCGCGGTCGAGGATCTCGAAGTTCTGAAAGCGGCCTCTGAACTGCGCGACGACGAGGAGATCCGACAGCGTCCGATCGTGATGACGGGGTACGTCAACTGGGCTCAACTGTTTTCGTTCCTCAAAACTGAGTTGAAACAAAGTTGGACCAGAAATGTTAGACCAGTGAAAATTATTCATTAAGAAAAATGCTGTCAAAATATTTTCAATGAGAGTAGATAAAACGACGACAGGCTGTCAAAATTTTGAGGTAGGCTTCTGCAGTTAAAATGGAAACAACTAATACGCGACTGCACAACATTTTTGTTATCGTTGCTTTTAGAAAAGAGTTAAAATGTTCAGATGAATAATAAAACTAGGCCCCGTCTTACAAAGATTTACGATTGATCCAATCAACCACAACTATGGAAGGCCAGCAATGTCAACATCTGAAATACATGTTTGTTCAAAATATTTTTTTGATATAATATACATTATATTCATACATTCTGTTTTCTTGACAATTCAGTATGCTTATTTTTCTTTTCACAGGACATTGTGCAAAATTTCTAAAGGAAAAAATTGCGACATTGATGGATTTCCATATAGTTGAGATTGATCGGATCAATCGTAAGTCTTTGTAAGACGGGGCCATAGTCTGGATTATGATCATTTACATTGGCTGGCAAGATATGATCATGTAAGATTTTCAAATTTGATTGCACTTGTTGTAAGTCTGGGCATTGGCTAAAAATAGCATTGATAGACATGTAATACACAAAACAGATACAAAGTCATCAAACAATGAATCAATGAATTATGTCCGTATTCTTACATCTACAGAAAAAAAATACAAATTTGAATGATACGATTACACAAGAAACTGCATTAAATAAGTTCAGTCTAAAATAAAATATTGGATTTCTAAATACAAAATGCTTTTTAAAACTTGATCAAATATCAAATACAATAATTTCTCTCCGAAGGGCCTACTACAGGCAGAGCTACTCTTATGTACACTCTAAAAACACTGAGTAAAATTTTACCCAATATTGGGTAGAAAGAGAACATGCATTTTTGCTGGGTATTTTCCCCCATACTGGGCAAATGTTCATGCAACATTGCGTAAAATTTACGAAATATTTGGTATATTTTTACCCAACCAACATGCATGTTCCCATTTCACCCAATATTGGGTAAACTTTTTTTTTTAGTGTAGTATCACAGCTGCTGTTAATCGTTTAACCCTAGCTCAACGCTCAGGCTTGCCCGCAGAGATACCTGGCCATGCAGGGTTGATAGCTCTTGGAGGTGAAATATTTTGGATCCCTTAAAGAAGTTTTTTTTAGAACAGGGGTAACTT